>NC_041391.1:452414084-452466361 GCF_002162155.2 Triticum dicoccoides
GAGTGGGAGGATTGTTCTCCACTTAGAATGTTTTTAACTTAGGCAATTACGGGGTCGCAGCTAAGCCCCCGAGTGGAAGGATTGCTCTCCACTCGGAATGTTTTTAACTTAGGCGATTACGGGGTCGCAGCTAAGCCCCCGAGTGGGAGGATTGCTCTCCACTCGGAATGTTTTTAACTTAGGCGATTACAGGGTCGCAGCTAAGCCTCCGAGTGGGAGGATTGCTCTCCACTCGGAATGTTTTTTTAACTTAGACGAATCAGGTTCGCGGCTAAGCTCCGAGTGGGAGGATTGCTCTCCACTTGGAATGTTTTTCAACTTAGGTGAATTGGGTTCGCGGCTAAGCCACCCACTGGGGGATTTGTACACAAATGGTTATGGGGAATCAATCATTAAGATACTGTAAAAATCTTGTCTTTGAAAAGCAAACTGAAGTACTCTTACTACAACTCGTCGGGTCGAGTGAATCTTAAGTATGGAAAGGACGAAGCAGCTCTGCGTTCCATGCGCGTGGCTCGTCCATGTTCTTGGCTACGTTGTAGATGTGGTATGCTCCATTGTGAAGCACCTTGGTGATGATGAACAGGCCTTCCCAGGCCGGAGCGAGCTTGTGGGGCCGTTTCTGATCCACTCGGAGCACAAGGTCTCCTTCCTGAAATGCTCGACCTCTGACATTATGAGCATGGAATCGGCGCAGATCTTGCTGATAAATGGTCGACCGAATCAAAGATATCTCGCGTTCTTCTTCCAAGAGATCAACTGCGTCTTCACGTGCCTGCTCTGCTTCAGCTTCTGAGAAGAGTTCCACTCAGGGGGCATTGTCCAGCAAGTCTCTCGGAAGCACAGCCTCGGCGCCGTATGATACGTCTCCAACGTATCTACAATTTATGAAGCATTCATGCTATATTATTATCTGTTTTAGGCAATATTGGGCTTTATTATCCACTTTTATATTATTTTTGGGACTAACCTATTAACCGGAGGCCCAACCCAGATTTGTTGTTTTATGCCTATTTCAGTGTTTCGAGGAAAAGGAATATCAGACGGAGTCAAAACGGAACGAAATCAACTAGAGAAGTTATTTTTGCAAAGAAAGCAACCTGATAGACTTGGAGTGCACGTCAGGGGAGTCCCGGGCTGCCCACGAGGGTGGGGGCATGCCCTACCCCCCAAGGCGCGCCCCCTGCCTCGTGAGCACCCCGGAGGTCCACCGACGTACCCCATGCACCCATATATACCTACGTACCCTAAAACTTCCAAAACAGAACCTAGATCGGGAGTTCCGCCGCTGCAAGCCTCCATGGCCATGAAAAACCAATCGACACCCTGTTCCGGCACCCTGCCGGAGGGGGATCCCATCACCGGAGGCCATCTTCATCATCCCGGCGCTCTTCATGACGAGGAGGGAGTAGTTCACCCTTGGGGCTGAGGGTATGTACCAGTAGCTATGTGTTTGATCTCTCTCTCTCGTGTTCTCCCTCGTGTTCCTCTATGGCACGATCTTGATGTATCCCGAGCTTTGCTATTGTAGTTGGATCTTACGATGTTTCTCCCCCTCTACTCTCTTGTGATGAATTGAGTTTCCCCTTTGAAGTTATCTTATCGGATTGAGTCTTTTATGAGAACACTTGATATATGTCTTGTGATCCACTTGATGTATGTTTTGGTGATCAACTTGCGGGTTTCGTGACATTGGGAACCTATGCATAGGGGTTGGCACACGTTGTTGACTCTCCGGTAGTAGCTTTGGGGCACTCTTTAAAGTACTTTTATGTTGGTTGGATGAATCAGAGATTGTGTGACGCATATTGTATAATCATGCCCACGGATACTTGAGGTGACAATGGAGTATCTAGGTGACATTAGGGTTTTGGATGATTTGTGTCTTAAGGTGTTATTCTAGTATGAACTCTTTTATATATCGATCCAAAAGAATAACTTTGAGGTGGTTTCGTACCCTACCATAATCTCTACATTTGTTCTCCGTTGTTAGTGGCTTTGGAGTGACTCTTTGTTGCATGTTGAGGGCTTGTTATCTGATCTATCTATGTTATTTATGTTGAGAGAACTTGCACTAGTGAAAGTATGAACCCTAGGCCTTGTTTCCTATCATTGCAATACCGTTTAGCTCACTTTTATCGCTTGTTACCTTGCTGTTTTTACAATTTCAGATTACAAAAACCTATATCTACTATCTATTGTCACATCCCTAGTCTGGTATGACCTAGACTAGCTAGTCAGTTGTGCATCATATTTAAATTTCATTTAAATTTGAAATGAGGATTGGTGGAACCCTCAGAATCTTTTTTGAAAATGACCCAAATAAAAATTTCTCCAAAAGGGTCCAAGAAAATGCTCATGTTGCCCTCTGAAAATATTGGACAGAGATAAAAATCAAAACAATATTTTTAGGAGCTCATGGATATTTATTTTGGCCATTTGGATTAATTCGATAAATATTTGTATTGGAAATATATTTCTATATATATGAAATATGGTCCAAAAATTATGCCAATTATAAAAGAGCTCTGGAATAATATATCTAGTTCCTGCAAAAATTGGCATAAGGAAATTAAATGATTTAATATATTTATTAAATCAAAACAAATGTCAGAAAAATTAGAAAACAAAATTTAAAAAAAAATGCCTACCTGTGCTCACCTGAGGCCTGGCACTGTGCGGCCCAGCTGGCCGGCCCAGCCGACTGGCTAGCGCCAGTCGTCCTCCACCTCCCGCCAGGAGGCCAGAGGCGTGTGGCCGGCGCGTGCGCACCGCCTTGCCGCCGCGGCACCTGCCTGCCTGTCCTCCCCCTCGACGCCTGGACGTCCGGAACGTCGCCACGCGCTGCCCCGCACCGCTCTCACTCCCTCTCCCTCGCCCTCCTCCTCTCCCCCTGCTCTCTCTCCCTCTCACCCGAAGCACTGCCGCCGCCGCAGCTCGCCACCGACGCGCTTCCCGCCGTCCCCTCGCCCCTCCGTAGAGCCCCCGAGCTCCGCCGCGACCCCCTCTACCTCCTCGTCGAGCCAAGCAAGACGGAGCATCCCGTGGAGCCATCGCCGTCGCCATCCTCGCCTCCGGCCGCCGTGGGTACTCGTCGTCGATTCGGGAGCTTCCGGGCATCCCCGATTTCGTCCTCGCGCTCGCTGGTCTCGCTGTGAGCCCCTCTTCGTTTCCCCTCTCTTCTCCCCCTTGTTCCCTCACCGTAGCCCTCCTCCCCACCACGGCCGAAGCCGCTCGCCGCCATCCATGTCGCCGTCGCCGTCTCGGTCCGCCTCCGCCCAAACCGAGCCTTCCATCGTGCTCCCGGTGCCACGAGGGTGCCGCCGAGCCCCTCAGGTGGCCTCCCCGTGCCCCGCAGCCCGTTTCCGCTCGAAGCCGAGCTCCGGCCGCCGCCCCGAGCTCCGCTCCGGCGAGCTCCGGCACCCCCGCAGCCCCCCACCAGCTCCCCTGGTTGCGGATGACGACGGGCTACGCCCCGGTGGTCTTCGCGCGACCAAACGCCGCCTGTAGCGCAAGTCCGGCGAGTCGCCGCCGCGCTATTGGTCGCCGCCGGCCAGAACTCCGGCGGGCTGACGTGGTTTGGTTAATTAGGCACTAATCCCCACCTACTGACTCTGACCAGTGGGCCCAGGGCTTAGTCAAAGCTAATCAGCCCGGGTTTGACTCGGGGTTAACCCCAGTGTCACTGACGTGTGGACCCCACACGTCAGGTTTGACCCTGGGCAGCCGCGTTGACCGCTGATGCAGTGATGACGTCATGCTGGCGCAATAAGATGATTTCTGGATTTAAATTAAATCAGAAAATTCCAGAAAATGATTTAAACTTCAAAAATTCATAGAAATTCAACCGTAGCTCAGATTAAAATAATTTATATATGAAAAATTATCAGAAAAATTCAATATTTTCATCTGTACTAGTTTCATGCATGACAAACCAACTTATACATGCTGAATATGAGAAAACACATTATGGCATATATAAGAGACTTAATTTAGAAATGCATTTGAACCTTTGGTTCAAATGGACTTCAAACCAATTGAACACTAGTTGCATTAGCTCAACAGCATCACATTTACATGCCATGTTCATGCATCATATTGTTGCATATGATTGTGTATTGATTTCCGGCACCGTTCCTTCTCGATAGGTCCTGCTCCGGAGACGTTCCAGAGTACCTGTCTGTGAAGCAGTGCCTCCCTTGTTGATTTACCAGGCAAGCAAACCCCCTTGTTCATTTCGATAAAACCCTACTATCTCGCTCCTGCTCTCAGTTATTGCATTAGGACAACAACGATTCATCTGCTACTTTGTGCTGCGGTAGCTGAACCCATTCCTCTGCATGACCTGTCATTGCCACAGTAAATAGTTGAAACCCACTAGCATGTGTAGGAGTTGATTGAAGCCATTGTTGTGATCCTACCATGCTATGCCTGCTATTGCGTAGAGTTGTGTCAGGTCTGATTCATTGGGAATGAATTGGAGTGTTACGATATGTTCTGATGCTGAGAATGAAGAGTGTGTGAACACGATTTGGTAAAGGTAGCGGTGAGAGGCCATGTAGGAGTACATGGTGGGTTGTCTCGCTGGAACCGTCCTTAAGCACTGAGTTCTATGTATGTTGTCCAATGACTCGATACTACCACACATTGGGATCCTTAATTGACTCTCTCGGCTTATTAACCAACTTGATCTCTGTCCAGGAGTCGCAACTAGTTTCTGGTGTTTGTAGGTAGTGCTATTCTTCTACCAAGTGGCACCCGGCAGGGTGGGCTTGGGACAGACTAGGCACACGTGGCCCGGTGTACCGAGTGGCACCCGGTTGGTGGGCTCGGGAACCCTGTACACATCGTTTGGGGCCGTAAGCGACACCCCGGCCGGATCTCCTTGCGGATGGAACCCGAATAGGCGATAAACCTGGACTAGAGTCTTGTGTGGTTAGTCAGGTCATGGCCGACACCCTCGCCAGGCTTCCGCTTGAAGGTTGCCGAGATACATGACGTGTACATGGCGGTAAGTGGCGAGAGCGTGTGTGAAGAAGTACACCCCTGCAGGGTTAACATGATCTATTCGAATAGCCGGGTCCGCGGTTATGGACTTCTTGGATGCTTACATGGTACATAGACAACTTGAAGTGGATACTCTAAAATGCTCAAGACAAGTGTGAGTGCTATGGATGGCCTTCTCGTAGGGAGACGGGGATGAATCCATAGTAGCGTATTGTATGGTGATTAGTGGACTCGTGTACGTTGTTTCACCTCAAGAGTTTCTGGTAGTCGTAGAACAGGATAGCCACAGAGTCAAAGCTGGCTTGCTGCAACTAAACCCCACATTACCCTCTTGATACAAATGCATGTATGATAGGATCTGATGTAAGTCTTGCTGAGTACCTTTGTACTCATGTTGCTTTATTTATGTTTTGCAGCGGGAACTTCGGTCTTACTAGTGTTCTCATGGACTTCGACTAGTAGCTAGTACCTCAGCTACGATCTTGATCGGATGTTGTAGATAGTCAGGCTCTTCAGCCTTTTTCATTTGTAGATGTCTGTACCCAGACATGTAATGCTTCCGCTTGTTGTTTGTATGCTCTGTATGATGGGTCCTGTGACCCCTGTTTGCAACAAATGTTGTGATGGCTCCTCTGAGCCTTTATCTATATGATTGTTGAGTTATGCTGTGATGCCATGTTGTACAGCACATACTTGCATGTTATGCGTACGTGTAATGTGTATTGCTATGTGTGGGATCTGACTATCTAGTTGTTCATTCTTAGTAGCCTCTCTTACCGGGAAATGTCTCCTAGTGCTTCCACTGAGCCCTGGTAGCTTGCTACTGCTCCGGAACACTTAGGCTGGCCGGCATGTGTCCTTCTTCGATCCTGTGTCTGTTCCTTCGGGGAAATGTCACGCGATGAATACCGGAGTCCTGTTAGCCCGCTACAGCCCGGTTCACCGGAGTCCTGTTAGCCCAGTGCTACAGCCTGGATTCACTCGCTGATGACCGACACGTTCGATGCTGGGTCATGGATGCCTGTCCCTGTAAGTTAGTGCCACTTTGGGTTTACGACTAGCCATGTCAGCCCGGGCTCTTTATCATATGGATGCTAGTGACACCATCATATACGTGTGCCAAAAGGCGCAAACGGTCCCGGGCAAAAGTAAGGCGACACCCGTGGGGATACCGTGCGTGAGGCCGCAAAGTGATATGAGGTGTTACATGCTAGATCGATGTGGCATTGAGTCGGGGTCCTGACATCTATTTTGCAATTGTATCTTCATCTCTTAGCCGAACTAGTGCACCTATACAATTTACCATTGTGTTGGGTGTGTTGGGGACACAAGAGACTCTTTGTTATTTGGTTGCAGGGTTGTTTGAGAGAGACCATCTTCATCCTACGCCTCCTACGGATTGATAAACCTTAGGTCATCCACTTGAGGGAAATTTGCTACTGTCCTACAAACCTGTGCACTTGCAGGCCCAACAACGTCTACAAGAAGAAGGTTGTGTAGTAGACATCAAGCTCTTTTCTGGCGCCGTTGCCGGGGAGGCTAGGTAAAGGGTAGTCACACTCCGTCACTAAGCTCTTTTCTGGCGAGGTGAGTGTTTGAGGGTATATCTTTAGATCTTGTAATTGAATCTTTTTGTTTCTTGTTTTAGCACTAGTTTAGTTTATAAAAGAAAACTACAAAAAAATGGAATTGAGTTTCTCTCATACGCTTCATCTTTTTAATATCTTTCGTGAGAATGATGGAAAGGAAAATTGTGCTCAAGTGCTAGAAGAATTATTACATAGAATGCTTGGCATAAAATATGTGAATGATGAGCATGATTGCAATGTTGTTAGTACGAATTCTTTGAATATCCATGATGCTAATGATGATTGCACTAGTTATGATGAAAATGTCTCCTATAAACATGTCAATTTTTATGGAGTGCATTGGGATTGCAAGGACACACCAAATAGGGAAGATAGATATTGCAAGAGGCATAAGTACTTAGAAACCAAATTTTGCAAGAAGAGCTAGATGAATGTGCTGAAAGATTCAATATTTTTCGCGCTCCTTGTGAACTTTGCAATGAACATGGTCATTTAAAGCTCCAATGCTATTTGTTTCATGATCAAGTCGTGTCCAAATATTGTGATAATTTGATTACCCTTGAGCATCATAAAGAGCTTAGCCTTCTTTTGGTTATGAAGAAATGAAACGTATAACTGAGGGTATTCCAAAATTTAATCTTGATAAAATTCTTGATTTTGATCTAGAGAAAATTTATATGTATTGTGCGAAGAATTGCATTGAAAATCCTTATATTGCCAATTACCTAAAGAAAAGAAAGCAAATGGAAGATGATGAGAATACTAATGAAAGGGAAGAGGCTTCCCAATCTCCTTCTATTATTTCTTATGATGAATCAGGTAACGAGGAGGAGCGTTCTATTCAGCCAATCTCATCAATAAGGAGCTCAAAGAGGAAGGTTGAACCTACACATAATGTGAAGAAGAAAAAGAAAAGAAGGAGCAACAAAGGTAAAAAGGTATCCCTCCCAAATGATGTTGCTCCTACTACTACTTGTGATGATGATAATTGCTATACTATTGGTGCTATCCATATTTTTAATGATGAGAGTGATTATGCTTATGATATGAAAGGGCCCAAGCATGGGGAAGCTATGTTTGATGAGTATGAAATATTTGAGAATATATTTGCTGAAATTAATGTTTGTCCCAAGCTTGGGGATGCTACGTTTAATGAAGATGATATTTTTAGCATCCCAAGTTTTGATATGCAAAGTTGTTATGATAATAGCATGCCTCTTTATGATGATTATATTGATGAAAGTGGGTTTGGAAGAGTGTGAACGTTAGGAAGTAGTGATCCCACTATTTTGGAGGATGTTGAATCTTATTGTGATGACTATGGAAGTGTATTTGGAAGAGTGTCAACTTTATTTAGTGATTCCACTATCTTGCTACTTATGATGATTATTGTGATGAAACTTATGCTATAAAAAGTAGTGATGATTATATTTACAAATCTTGTCATGATTATGATTACCCTTTTTCTGAACATTACTCTTTTAATGTGGAAACAAGTTTTAGTGTTCAAGTCTCTTATGATACTCCTACTATTCCGAATGAGAAGAATTTTGCTTATGTGGAGAGTATTAAAAATTCTATGCTTGTAGATCATGAAAAGAATGCTTTAGGTGCTGGTTATATTGTTGAATTCATTCATGATTGTCGGCGTTCTGGGAACGGGGGTCCCCAGACTTGCCTGCCTGCGGCCTGCGGCGTGGCTCGAAGGAGGCCCAGCGCAGCCCATCTTCATCAACACAAGCTCAATACCCTCGCGAGGGGCCAAGCCTCGCGGGGCGGATGACAAGAAGCTTCCTCAGGCACGGCCTCGTCAGGCTGGCTCATGAGGAGGCGGAGGGTTCAAGGCGGGGTGCCTCGTGAGGTGCCCATGACGCAAGCCATGACGACCAAGGGCGCCAGTCGGGCGCCAGCCCGCGTAGTGTCGTCCTTTCCTCTTTGGTGCAAAGGGGGCAAGCGCAGGCGAGAGCATCGAACAAAGGCGTCCATTTCGGTGCAACAAGACCAAGACCAGCCCAACGGCCGGAAGGAAGTCATTGTGGAGCCCAAGTCAGCGTCACCACCATAGCCTTTGACAGGCGAGGACCAACTTTAGTCAGGATAAGTGTACCCGCTGTTCCCCTTCAAAATGGCCGATTGTTGGCGCCCTTCCCGCTCAATATTTGGAAAGAGGCCCAGGGCCTTTGCCTATAAATAGGACTAGCCACCCCCGGGGTAGAGGCAGCTAGACCTGATCAAGAACCCAAGAGACAAAACCAAGTAGCACCAACCAAGAACAGACCCTCGCGAGGCTGTTCTTCCTTGTATTGTTCATCATCAGCCCAAGAGGCAATCCACACACCACACACTGGAGTAGGGTATTACACCACAATGGTGGCCTGAACCAGTATAAATCTTGTGTCTCTTGTGTTGTTCAGTTTGGTAGTTTAGGTCCCAGCGGTTCGGTGAGGAGCGAGTCGGTAGAGGGTTGAATCTCCGCGCGCACCCCAGTGTTCGAACCTCAAGGGTCTGCCGTAACCCGAAATCCGACATTTGGCGCGCCAGGTAGGGGTGCGCCGGAGTTTGCCTTCCGTCGTCCCATTCTTCCCCGACCACCGCATCCATGTCTGACACTCGTCGGGCTTGCACCGAGCGCCGAGCCGCCCTCGCTTCCCGTGTCGCCCAGACGGCTCCCGTCGGCGGGCGCCCTCGTCGTTCCCCGCCACCCGCCGTCAACACGCCACCGGCCCGGCGGGGAACGGGCAGCAAGCATCGTCCCAGCATTCCGCAGTGACCTCTAGGGAGGATCCGCGCAGCTCCTCCCTCTCCCACCCTGTCGTGCCGGCTTCCTCGGTCGTCGCGGCCCTCCTAGGCGGCTCGCAAGCGCCGCCCTCCAGCCGCCACGTCAAGCCATTTTTCCGCCGGGTCGGCGCCGCCTCCGCGAGGCAGGGGGCTCCCTCAGGCCGGACGGAGCCGTCAGCCGGGCTGACCTTCGACTCTGAAGACCACCCCACCAACTCGGCCTGCTCGGGCACGCTCCCCATGCTCTGCACGCCCACCATCTGCCAGGTGGCCGTCACCCGGACCCTCATCGACGGTGGCGTGGGCCTCAACATGCTCTCAGTTTAGGCCTTCAACCTCCTCTGCATACCCCGGGAGCGGCTGCAGCCCAGCCGGCCTTTCTCGGGCGTCGGAGGCGGGTCGGCCAGCTCCTTGGGGCAGATTCGGCTTCCAGTAACCTTCGTCACCTATGACAATTTCCGCACGGAGTAGGTCGATTTTGACATCGCCCCATCGGCCTCCCCTACAACGCCATCCTCGGCTACCCAGCATTGGCCAAATTCATGGCCGTGACCCACCCGGGGTACAACCTCATGAAGATGCCCGGGAGCAACGGCGTCCTCACCGTGCCCGGGGACACCGAAGATGCGCTACGACTACTCAAGCTCGCCCTCAAGACGGCGGCGGCGGCGTAGCCCACCGATGCAGAAACCCCCAAGCCCAAGGGGGCTGTGCCGACCAAGAAGAAGCAGTTGTTCACCCAAGACAAGGCGGAAACCAAGTAGGTACCTGTCGACGAGGACGGTCCACTAGCGCCACTTTCACCATAGGCGCCAACCTCGAGCCTGAGCAGGAGGAGGCCCTGGTCAAATTCCTGCGTGCAAACAAGAAGGTGTTCGCCTGGGAGCCCGATCAGCTGGCAGGGATCCCACGGGGCGTAATCGAGCACCACCTCAACGTGTGCCCCAACGTGCGTCCCGTGAAGCAGAAGGCGAGGAGGCAGTCCACTGAAAAGTAGGCTTTCATCGTCCAAGAGACCCGCGAGCTAGAAGCCGCGAGGGTCATTCGCGAGGTCCGATACCCTGATTGGTTGGCCAACCCCGTGGTTGTGCCGAAGAAGGGAGGAAAGGAACGCATGTGTGTCGACTTCACCAACCTCAATAAAGCATGCCCGCAAGATCCGTTCCCGCTCCCTCGCATCGACCAGATCGTCGATTCCACCGCTGAGTGTGACCTGTTGTGCTTCTTGGATGCCTTCTCCGGGTATCACCAGATCAAGATGGCGGTGGAAGATGTGGAGAAGACGGCCTTCCTAACCCCGTGCGGGGTGTACTGCTATACATGCATGCCATTCGGACTGCGCAACGTAGGGGCAACCTTCCAGTGGCTCATGCACATCACCTTGGGCCCGCAGCTCAGGAAGAATGTGGAGGCTTACGTCGACGACATCGTAGTGAAGTCTCGCGAGGCCAAGACCCTGATACAAGACCTGGAAGAAACCTTTGCGAGCCTCAATGCAGTAAGCCTGCGGATCAACCCGGAGAAGTGTGTGTTTGGAGTTCCCTCAGGCAAGCTCTTGGGTTTCCTCGTGTCCCACCGGGGCATCGAGGCCAACCCAGAAAAGGTCAAGGCAGTTGAGGATATGAGCCCACCAAAGACCCTCAGGGAAATGCAGAAACTCACGGGGCGCGTGACGGTGTTGGGGCGCTTCATCTCCCGATTGGGGGAGCGGGCGCTGCCCTTCTTCCAGCTGATGAAGAAAAAGGGGCCCTTTGAATGGACTGAAGAGGCCAACAAGGCGTTCCAAGATCTCAAGAGATACCTAACCAGCCCTCCGGTGATGGTGGCCCCGCGACCTCAAGAGCCCTTGGTACTCTACCTCGCCGCCACTCCCTACTCTCCTAGCGCAGCTCTGGTGGCAGTTAGAGAGGAGCATCGGGCCAAGACCGCAGCAGCCATCCGTGCCAAGGCAAAGTTGGATCAAAAGGGACTCGCGGAAGTCACCACCTTGGCTGAGGAAGATCATCTGCCGCAGCGGAGCGCACCAGGGGTGGGAGAGGCCCTTCCCCCAGGCAATCAGCCTCGAGAGGCTCCACCATCTTAGGAGGCACCACAGCTTCAGGAGGACGCCACCAGCACCGACGCCCCAAGCCTCGTCGAGCACCCGATGTACTTTGTTAGCACGGTATTACGGGATGCGAGGGCACGGTACCCCATGCCGCAGAAGCTCCTCCTCGCGCTGCTGGTGGCTTCGCACAAGCTGCGACACTACTTCCAGGGTCATCCGATCAAGGTTGTCTCGGCTTACCCCTTGGAAAGGGTGCTCAGGAGCCCTAACTCAGCCGGAAGGGTCGCCGAGTGGAACATTGAACTGCAAGCATTCCAGCTCGAATTCAGCACAACCAGAGTTATCAAGGGGGCCGCGCTGGCGGATTTCATGGACGAATGGACAGAGGCGCCGGGCCTCAGGGCCGGCGAGGATCGATCCCTTTCCCCAGGAAGCGAGGAGCCAGAAGGCTGGGTCATGTACTTCGACGGAGCATTCTCCAGGCAGGGCGCTGGGGCTGGGGCGGTGCTCATATCTCCCACCCAGGACAAGCTCTACTACATCATGCAACTCTATTTCCAGCAAGGCGAGAAGGTCTCCAACAATATAGCAGAGTACGAGGGATTGATAGCGGGCCTGAAGGCTGCCGCTGCCCTGGGAGTGAAGCGTCTTACTATCAAGGGCGATTCGCAGCTCCTTGTCAATTTCTCCAACAAGGTGTATGAGCCAAGAGATGAGCACATGGAGGCCTACCTTGCGGAGGTCCGCAGGATGGAGAAGCAGTTCTAGGGGTTGGAGCTACAGCATGTGCCCCACGACACTAATCAGGAGGCCACGACATCGCTAAATGGGCCTCCAGGCGGTTGCCCCAGGAGCCGGGCGTCTTTGAGGAGCGGCTCTTCAAGCCTTCGGCCCTGCCACTGTTGTCGAGCACAGCACAGCCTCGGGTGGAGCTTCCTCAGCCACCTACCTCGGGAGCCCCAGCCTGTGGCCCGGCCTCAGGAGCACGCCTGCTCCTGGCGATGGAGCCTCAGGAGGGGTGCTGGATCACAGAGCTTAGGAGCTACTTAATGCAAGGAACCTTGCCGGAGAAGGAGGAGGAGGTAGAGCGTGTGGCACGGCAAGCCACGGCGTACTGCATCATGGATGGAGAGCTCTACCGGAAACGACCAAACAATGTGGCCCTGCGTTGCATCACCAGGGAGCAAGGGAAGGAACTACTGGCAGATATACACGGTGGAGACTGTGGGCATCATACGTCGTCGCGGACCCTCATTGACAAGGCGTTCCGCAGCGGTTTCTATTGGCCCACTGCGCTCAATGACGCTGTTGAACTTGTGAAGGCTTGCGAGGCCTGCCAATTCCATGCCAAGCAGATCCATCAACCGGCAGGAGGTCTGCAAACCATACCCCTCACATGGCCATTCGCGGTCTGGGTGATGGACATCCTGGGCCCTTTTCCTCGGGCGCCAGGGGGCTATCGCTACCTCTACGTCGCCGTGGACAAGTTCACCAAGTGGGCCGAAGTCGAGGCTGTCCACACCATCCCTGTTGGTTCTGCGGTCAAGTTCATCAAGGGCATCGTGAGCTGGTTCGGAGTGCCGAACCGCATCATCACTGACAACGGTTCGCAGTTCACCAGTAACCTTTTCAAAACATATTGTGCTAACCTTGGGACGCGGATATGCTACGCTTCGGTGGCGCACCCTCGAAGCAACGGCCAGGCCGAACGGGCCAACGCAGAAGTCCTGAGGGGCCTCAAGACCAGGACATTCAAGAAGAAACTAGAGGCTTGCAGCAAAGGCTGGTATGACGAGCTTCAGTCCGAGCTGTGGTCCATCCGCACGACCGCAACCAAGCCGACTGGGGAGACCCCCTTCTTCCTGGTCTAGGGAGCTGAAGCGGTCCTCCCTCACGAGGTCAGGCGTCGATCCGCGTGGGTCCTGGCGTTCGATGAGACGCTGCAGGACGCCATGCGGGGGACGGACCTCGTGCTGGGGGAGGAGTGTCGTCGAGAAGCTGCGCTGCAAGCGGCAAGGCACCAGCAGGCACTCCGGCGATACCACTGCCGCAACATCCGCCCCAGAACTCTCGAGGTAGGGGACCTCGTGCTCCGGCGGGTCCTCTCCAGGGAGGGACTGCATAAGCTCTCTCCTATGTGGGAGGGCCCATTCAAGGTTGTTCATGTTTCCAGGCCCGGCTCCGTGCACTTGGAGACTCAGGAGGGAGTACCCGTACAAAACGCGTGGAATATCCAGCACCTCCAGAGGTTTTACCCCTGAAAAGGCCCAGAGCCTGTGAAGAAGGCAAATGCCTCTGAAGCTCACCTTTGGGAGAAGGCCCAGAGCCTGTGAAGAAGGCAAATGCCTGTGAAGCTCATCTTTTGGAGAAGGCCCAGAGCCTGTGAAGAAGGCAAATGCCTGTGAAGCTCATCTTTTGGAGAAGGCCCAGAGCCTATGAAGAAGGCAAACGCCTGTGAAGCTCACCTTTTGGAGAAGGCCCAGAGCCTGTGAAGAAGGCAAATGCCTGTGAAGCTCATCTTTTGGGAAAAGGCCCAGAGCCTGTGAAGAAGGCGAATGCCTGTGATGCTGTCGCGTTTTGGAAAGGGCCCGGAGCCTGCGAAGAGGGCCAATGCCTGTGAAGCTCGCTTCCCCGAAGAAAGGCCCGGAGCCTGTGAAGAAGGCCAACGCCTATGAAGCTCGCCGCCCGTGACACTCTCACGTAATAATGAGTTGGGGCTGTACATGCCCCGGAGTCTCAGGGGTGCCGGCCTCAGGCCCTGGGGCTCCCTCCCAGGCCCAGTGGCAGCATTTAGCTCCGCGCTGGTGAGAAGACGTCGAAGACTAGACTAGGTGCCGGATGCGGCCTTTTCATTTGCTTTCTGCAGTTGGCTAGTTCATTCCCATTTGGAGTTTTTATCGAAACCGTCACCACCTTTTTGCCTGTGGTTCTTCGACTTTTTCCGCTCTCCTGCCTTGATTTCTCTAACACGGGGGCTCGCGAGGCGGAAGCCCCGGGAACCCTCGCGAGCGTTCCTACCCTTATCGCTCAAGTCCTCACGGCCCGGGTCCACTACCGGAGCATCCATCCGGACCATGCCTCACGGGCATCACGACGCGAATACAGGGCCTGGGCCGGTTGCCCGGCGGCTGAAGCTAGGGATTACATACGAATTGGGAACACGACATAAAGGAACAACATCGGGATAACAAAAACAGTACGGTGATTAACGACATTAACCCAAACGCGCCCCCACGGGGCCACACATTGCTGTCTTTTTTGCGCAGGAGAAAGGAAAGGAAAGAACAAAAGCGGGCAAAGCATGCCCCGCGCCGAACCTCTTGGAAGACTCGAGCTGCCTCCGGAGCTCAGGTGGACTCCCTCTCGCGCTTCACCTGGGCACGACGGCGAGCAGACCCGCTGCCACCCTCCAAGAAGGCGCGGCGGCTGGCCGCGGCCGCTGCTAGAAGGCTTGCTACCCGAAGAAGAGCTAGTGAAGCTTAAGGAGTCACGGGCGTCGCCAACCGCCCGCGCGCTGCCCTCTCCGTCCTCGCCGGGGCCGAGTCCTCGGCCGCAGTCGTCGTCTTCAGGGCAGCACCCCACACGGCGACCATATTCCCCAAACACCCTCATGTAGAGGGAGGCGTCGCCGTCGAACTTGAAGTGCAGAGAGCACCGGCGGCGGAGACCGCGCACGCGAGCAAACGTCTGCCAGCCACGGGTCAGGGCCAGGTTCCCTGCAGCGGAGACCTCCAGCGAAGCTGTCACGCCCAATATGCGATACTATCCTAAAGAGACACGAAGGTCCCACCAAGGATAGAACCGCATATTGATACGCTTTTGCAAGGTGGATATCATTACATCAACATTACATAATAGATGGGGATACATACAAAAGGCATACAATGCCACATGAATACAACATCACATCATACATAAGATCAACATCCGACTACGGATGAAACACAAACAGAAACTCAAACGACATCCACCCTACTAGCCCAGGCTGCCGACCTGGAACCTATCCCCTGATCGAAGAAGTAGAAGAAGAAACTCCAAAAACAAGCAACATCGCTGTCGCGTCATGATCATCGCAAACCTGCACCTGCAACTGTTGTTGTAGTAATCTGTGAGCCACGAGGACTCAGCAATCCCATTACCATGGGTATCAAGACTAGCAAAGCTAAATGGGAAAGGAAGGGGTAAAGTGGTGAGGTTGTAGCAGCGACTAAGCAAGTATGGTGGCTAACATACACAAATAAGAGCGAGAAGAGGAACAAAGGAACGGTCGTGAAGCTAGCAATGATCAAGAAGTGATCCTGAACTCATACTTACGTCAAACATAACCCAAAGACCGTGTTCACTTCCCAGACTCCGCCGAGAAGAGAATATCACGGCTACACACGCGGTTGATGCGTTTTAATTCGGATCTGGTGTCAAGTTATCTACAACCGGACATTAACAAAGTCCCATCTGCCACATAACCGCGGGCATGGCTCTCGAAAGTTTATACCCTGCAGGGGTGTCCCAACTTAGCCCATGATAAGCTCTCGCGATCAACGAAGGATATACCTTCTCCCAAGAAGACCCGATCAGTCTCGGAATCCCGGTTTACAAGACATTTCGACAATGGTAAAACAAGACCAGCAAAGCCGCCCGATGTGCCGACATCCCGATAGGAGCTGCACATATCTCGTTCTCAGGGCAACACCGGATGAGCACTCCGTACAACTAAAACCAGACCTCAAGTTTCCCTGAGGGGGCGCTGTAAAGGACTCTAGTTCGGACCAACACTTAGACAAGCATTGGCCCGGGGGGGCTATAATAAAGATGACCCTTGGGTTAATTACTCCCAAGGGAAAGGTAGGTGGTGGTGAGGCAAATGGTAAAACCAAGGTTGGGCCTTGCTAGAGGAGTTTTATTCAAAGCGAACTGTCAGGGGGGTCCCATAAATCACCCGACCGCGTAAGGAACACAAAATCCGGGAACATAACACTGGTATGACGGAAACTAGGGCGGCAAGAGTGGAACAAAACACCAGGCATAAGGCCGAGCCTTACACCCTTTACCAAATATATAGATGCATTAATAAAATAAGAGATAATGTGATATCCCAACATAACCCTGTCCACCATGGAGCAATCTTCAACTTCACCTACAACTAACAACGCTATAAGAGGGGCTGAGCAAAGCGGTAACATAGCCAAGCAATGGTTTGCTGGGAAGGGTGTCAAAGGTTAGAGGTTAATGGCAATTTGGGAGGCTTGATGAGCAACAGATAGGTAACGCAGCATAGCGATAGAACGAAGCAGCTAGCATAGCAATGATAGTAGTGAGATCCAAGGTAGCGGTCATCTTGCCTGAAATCCCGCAAGGAAGAAGAATGAGTCCATGAAGAAGATGAAACCACGAAGATGAACCACACGTAGACGAACGCATCCTCACAATCGCAACGAAACGAGAACTATCGAGAAGAAGCACACAACATGGTAAACACACCACACATGAACAAGACATGATGCACAACAAGCATGATGCATGAAAAGGCTACATGAAGCTACTCATGACAAGAGATGATGCAAACAAGAACAACACATCAAGGCAAGTTTAAATGAGGCCGGGAACAACATATAACAATTCCGGTAAGTCCTCATATGCAAATTTCGAAATTGGTCCAGATCTGAATAAACATTATGTTCAAGTTGTTAAACAGAAAGTTAATATGCACCAAGATGATCTACACGAGATTCTAGTCAAGTTACATATAAAGTTCATTAGATTCAGAGCTACGGGCTAGAAGATATGAGCAAAACAAGTTAAGCATGGCATTGATGCAAAATGCATACAAACATCAAGCAAACACCTCAAAACAAGGATGCAACATGATAATATGAAACTTCATGCAAAAACAAGCAAGTTTCATATAGAGCACACTCAAAACGGAGCAATGGTTCAACACATACACTCTATACAAAGCATAACAACCTGTCCATAACAGCAACTAGGCATCTTGAAAGCATCAAAACAATAAGCTACATCACTCCAACATAATGACAAAAGGCATGGGCATGAAGGACAGGTAAAGCATAACAAAACATGAACACTGAGCTATCTCCAGAAATCACTAGAACATGCTCAAAAGGACATGGGAAGATTGCAAATAATAACAGTTTCAGAATTAACAGGAAATAACATCAGGTTGCAATGTTTAGAGCTATCAAACAACATGTTACAAGAACTTAAAATGGTAAAAAAAAGGAATGGCATGAATCTACTAATTGCATAGAACAAAAGACCCTTACTGACCATGAGCCAAAAAGGATCAGAAAATATGATGGCACCCATGTAAACATGGCAAGTTATATTACAGATTCAAACATGGCAGGAACAACAACAAGTAGGCATATTGGTGAGCTTGAACCACTCACTACAGAGCAATACATGGCATGGCAAGGCAACCAACAGTAAGAAGACATGTTTATGAAGCTAAGCATGGCAAGAACAAGTTCATAGGGTGCATGGATCACTAGCAAACAATCATGGAAACATTGAACTTAATGTTAACAGGCTGACAGCAACATCATTTAGCAAACTTTGGAGCAAGATATGAACAACCTACAGCAAGCTATAAATGCAACCAGGGGCATGAATGGATAGATCAAGACATGTATAACAAAACATCCTTAGTGAACATCTCCAGAATAATGCACGAAATGACTTGCAGCAGCAGGTTTACATAGCAACAAAATATAACAGAATCAGCCTAGCAAAACAGCAACAGCAAGTACCCTACTTAATAAGCTTGATGCACTCAGCACACAACTCACAAAAATACATGGTTTGCACCACTAGAAAGATGGCATGACATAGATCAAAACACATGAAGACATCAACCTCATAGGATGCACACATCAAACATGGCAAAAATGTCAAATGAGCAAGTTATAACAGTTTCAGCAGGTTAACATCAACATGCACTCTTCCAACAGCATTTCGGGCATCAATATGGACTCAAATGAACATGGTGCAACAGAATGAAATGAGGTACTCGTCGAGGCGAACAATTTGACATATTACACGCACAAAACGGAGCTACGGATGCAGAGTTGTGATGCAATGAAAATGCCACAAAATGCAAAATAGCTCGGGACTTAGGAATTTCAGGGGTCAACCTCTGCACGGAAAACGATGATGGCCGGGGATCTCGCCGGAGTTGGACGTGGAGGAAGATAGCCGGAGAGGAGGGGGAGACGTCGACGGGGTCGGGCCGGACTGGATCCGCGCGTGGGGACACCGGATCTGGCCAGAGGTGAAGGAGGCGGAGCTCCTCCGGCGCCGGAGTGGCGAGGACGGCGACCGGCGACCTGCGGGGCGCCGCGGGTGGAGCTGCAGCGCACGGCGGTGGCGCAGCACGGGCGAGCGGGCGGGGCGGCGCGCGGGAGGCGGAGCGGCGGCTACAGCGAGCGCCGGTGAGGTCGGCGGCGGCCGGCGGCGTGGAGGGCAGGAGGCGGGCGGCGCAGCGACGGGCCTCGGGTGGCAGGCGCGCGGGCCCGGCGTGGGCTCGCGGGCCGGCGGCGGCGGGGACGGCGCAGGAGGCGACGTGGTGCTCTCCGATTGGGCGTGGGCGGTGGTGGGATGACGTGTCGCGCCCTGATTGGGCCGGGCGACGTATCTGGCGGACATGTCCGGCGCGGATGGACATGTCCGGCGGCGCGGGGAGGAGCGGGGCTAGGGTTAGGGGTGGATTTGATCCGGAATTTTGGGGAGGTGCTCATATTTATAGGTAGAGGGAGCTAGGAGAGTCCAAATGAGGAGCGGTTTTCGGCCACACGATCGTGATCGAACGACCGGGAGCATGGAGGGGAGTTTGGTGGGTTTTGGGCCACTTTGTAGGGGGTGTTGGGCTGCAAACAAAAAAAGGCTTTGCGGCTACCCGGTTAACCGTTGGAGTACCAAACGACCTCCAAATGGCACGAAACTTAACAGGCGGTCTACCGGTGCTATACCAAGGCCGCTTGGAAAACCTTGGGCCATTCCGAGAAAGTTTAACACCCGCTCACAACGAGAGACAAAAGGGGGACGCCAGAGGACATAGGAGTGCCGGATTGCAAAACAGACAACGGGGAAAAAGCTCGGATGCCTGAGACGAACACGAATGCGAAATGAGATGCACATGATGACATGATGAAATGCAACACGCAAGCAAATGACATGGCAACAATGGCGAATAACTGGCAGACACCTGGCGCATCGAATCCGGGGCGTTACAGAAGCCCACGAGGCCCGGCTGCAGCAGCCATCCGCCTGGAGCCAGAGGCCACCCAACGCGCCAGCTGGGAGCTCACCCAGGAGGAAGCGAGGGAGCTGAAGCCGGGTCCCGGTCGGCTCCACCACCCACACAATGAACTCTGGCAGCACCTCCGCAGAATGAAGGCATGGCCTCGGGGGACGTGCGGCCGGAGAGCGCCCGCCGGCCATAGCCAGCCGCTCATCGCCGCGCGGAGAGCCACCTCCGCAACCGTGTGGGACCGCCGTAGAGGCCACATGATGCTTGCGAGGACGACCTCGACTACGCTTGGGCGGGAGAGAGGAAGACTCGACCTGGCGTGCCTTCCCTTTCTCTGCGGCCAAAAACTTCCTTAGTGGAGCCATGGAGAAGAAGGAGAAGCAAGAAGGGATAGGCTGGAAGGGCGCATGCCGTTCCGTACTTATAGCCGGCGAAGGCCAACCGTCGACCTCCACGATTGCAGGTAATCATGACCCGCTTTGCATGCAGGGACTTGTCGAATCCGTGCGGTTACCAAGGCGTTGTGGGGAAGCGGAGTCGCCCCCAACCGATCGACCGCCACGCGGTGCCCAAGGCCGCAGGCTGTTAGGGCCCGCGATGCTTCGCACTTGCCCTTTCGCCTCTCTGCTCGGCCAAGTTCGGGTGCGCCGTGGGCCCGGGGGCTACTGTCGACGTTCTGGGAACGGGGGTCCCCAGACTTGCCTGCCTGCGGCCTGCGGCGTGGCTCGAAGGAGGCCCAGCGCAGCCCATCTTCATCAACACAAGATCAAGACCCTCGCGAGGGGCCAAGCCTCGCGGGGCGGACAACAAGAAGCTTCCTCAGGCACGGCCTCGTCAGGCTGGCTCATGAGGAGGCGGAGAGTTCAAGGCGGGGTGCCTCGTGAGGTGCCCATGACGCAAGCCATGACGACCAAGGGCGCCAGTCGGGCGCCAGCCCGCGCAGTGTCCTCCTTTCCTCTTTGGTGCAAAGGGGGCAAGCGCAGGCGAGAGCATCGGACAAAGGCGTCCATTTCAGTGCAACAAGACCAAGACCAGCCCAACGGCGGTAGGAAGTCATTGTGGAGCCCAAGCCGGCGTCACCACCAGAGCCTTTGACAGGCGAGGACCAACTTTAGTCAGGATAAGTGTACCCGCTGTTCCCCTTCAAAATGGCCGATTGTTGGCGCCCTTCCCGCTCAATATTTGGGAAGAGGCCCAGGGCCTTTGCCTATAAATAGGACTAGCCACCCTCGGGGTAGAGGCAGCTAGACCTGATCAAGAACCCAAGAGACAAAACCAAGTAGCACCAACCAAGAACAGACCCTCGCGAGGCTGTTCTTCCTTGTATTGTTCATCATCATCCCAAGAGGCAATCCACACACCACACACTGGAGTAGGGTATTACACCACAATGGTGGCCTGAACCAATATAAATCTTGTGTCTCTTGTGTTGTTCAGTTTGGTAGTTTAGGTCCCAGCGGTTCGGTGAGGAGCGAGTCGGTAGAGGGTTGAATCTCCGCGCGCACCCGAGTGTTCGAACCTCAAGGGTCTGCCGGAACCCGAAATCCAACAATGATGCTACTGAAAATTATTATGAGGGAGGAACATATGCTTGTAGGAGTTGCAATAATGCCAAGTCTCCTCTCTATGTGCTTAAAATCTTGAAGTTATGCTTGTGTACCTTCCTATGCTAGTTGATTATTGTTCCCATAAGTTGTTTGCTCACAAAATCCCTATGCATAGGAATTTGGTTAGACTTAAATGTGCTAGTCATATGCTTCATGATGCTCCCGTCATGTTTCAGTTCTTATCTTTTATGTGAGCATCATTGTCATCATCATGCCTAGCTAAAAAGGCATTAAAGAAAAGCGCTTGTTGGGAGACAACCCAATATTTATCCTTACTGTTTTTGTGTGTCCACATGATTATGCTACTGTAGTAATCATGTTTTATAGCTTTTTTTTTCAGTAAAGTGCCAAGTAGAACCTTTGGGAAGACTTGGGTGAAGTTTATATGATCTTGCTGTAGAAAACAGAAACTTTAGCACTCACGAGATTAGCTGCCAATTTTTACTGGAGAGTGCTTTTAGGTTGATTCTTTTTGCAGATGATTAATAGACAAATTTCTCAGGTCTAGCAAGTTATTTCGTAATTTTTGGGGTTCCAGAAGTTTACGTTTGATACAGATTACTACAGACTGTTCTGTTTTTGACAAATTCTGTTTTCTATGTGTTGTTTGCTTATTTTGATGCATCTATGAGTAGTATCGGAGGGTATGAACCATAGATAAGTTGGAGTACAGTAGATATTACACCAATATGAATTTAGAATGAGTTCATTACAGTACCTAAGTGGTGGTTTTATTTTCTTATACTAACGGAGCTTACAAGTTTTGTGTTGAGTTTTGTGTGGTTGAAGTTTTCAAGTTTTGGGTAAAGATTCGATGGACTATGGAATAAGGAGTGGTAAGAGCCTAAGCTTGGGGATGCCCAAGGCACCCCAAGGTAATATTCAAGGACAACCAAGAGCCTAAGCTTGGGGATGCCCCGGAAGGCATCCCCTCTTTCGTCTTCGTTCATCGGTAACTTTACTTGGAGCTATATTTTTATTCGCCACATGATATGTGTTTTGCTTGGAGCATCATTTTATCTTGTTACTTTTTGCTTGATGTTAGTTATAATAATGTTTTGCATCTTTATTTTCAATAAAAAAGTCAAGGATAGCCTTTGCCATGCTTATTTTGCTAGTATACATGTTGCTGTTTGAAAACAGAAAGTTTACGGCTGTTGCAAAAATTCTCTAGAAAAGTCAGATAATGGTATAATGTTGAATCTTATAGCATATTAAGCCCTGATAAATTTATTACAGTGGGAATTTTAGTTCATAATTTTTGGAGTCAGGGAAGTATTGTTACTCTTGCATTCTTTACAGACTGTACTGTTTTTGGCAGATTGCTGTTATGGTTGCATTGTTTGCATATGTTTGCTTGTTTAATGATTCTATTTGAGGATAGGAGTATTAATTATGCAGAGGCATTTAGTATGCAATGTTGAATGATAATTTTGGTGATTTGTTACAGCACAAAATGATAAGGTTCTGTATTGGTTTATACTAACCTATCTCACGAGTTCTTGTTGAGTTTGTTGTGAATGAAGCTTTTGATAAAAAGAGAAACCATGATATGAGAGGAATTAAGGAGACACAAAAGTTCAAGCTTGGGGATGCCCAAGGCACCCCAAGATAATATTTCAAGAAGTCTCAAGCATCTAAGCTTGGGGATGCCCCGGTAGGCATCCAACCTTTCTTCTTCAACAACTATCGGTTAGTATCGGTTGAGCCTAAGTTTTTGCTTCTTCACATGAGTTGCGCTATCCTTACATTGTCATTTTATTTTGTTTTGCTTGCTGTTTAAATAAGATACCAAGATCTGAATTATTTTATGAGAGTGAGTCTTCACATAGTTGCATAATTATTTAGCTACTCATTGGTCTTCACTTATATCTTTTTGAGTAGTTTGTCGTTTACTCGTGTGCTTCACTTATATCCTATGAGTAAATTGTTGAATGAATTGATAGTCATAAATCTGAAATTATATATGTTTCATTTGCTTATCCCATGGGGTGTAATGACTTCACATCTAATAAGTAGAGGCTGTAAATTTATTAATGGTTGACAAGCATTGTATTAGTCATTTGAACAATTCATGGAAGAATATTGAAGGAAGAGAGATTTCACATATAAATATATTATCATAGACATCTTTCATAAGTGGGAGCACTCATTAAGTATGACATGCTAAAGAGTTGATGTTGGACAAGGAAGACAACGTAATGGGTTATGTTTTCTCGCATCTCAGTTAAAGTATATTGTCATGGATCATTCAAACATGTTGAGCTTGCCTTTCTCCCCTTGCTAGCCTAAATATCTGTACTAAGCGGGAATACTGCTTGTGTATCCAATACCCTTAAACCCAGTTTTTGCCATGAGTGTCCACCATACCTACCTATATGTGGTATTTACCTGCCGTTCCAAGTAAATTTGCATGTGCCAAACTCTAAACCTTCAAATTATAATCTGTTTTGTATGCCCGAATTGCTCATGTAGCAACTAGGGGCTGTCAGTGTCTTCCATGCTAGGTGGGATATCCTCAAGAGGAGTGGACTCCGCTCCTCATTCACGAGAAAGTGGCGGTAACTGGGATGCCCAGTCCCATGATCCAAAAAGATCAAAGCAAATCAAAATAATTAAACAAAACTCCCCCAGGATTGTTGTTAGTTGGAGGCACTCGTTGTTTCGAGCAAGCCAAGGATTGATGCTTGTTGGTGGTTGGGGGAGTATAAAGTTTTACCATTCTGCATGGGAACCGCCTATAATGTATGTAGTATGGAAGATATTGGGAACTATTGGTTGTTATGTTGACAATGAGATCATACCTCTCAAAATTATTTATCTCTATTTCAAAATTGAGCTCTGGCACCTCTGCAAATCCTGCTTCCCTCTACGAAGGGCCTATATTTTACTTTATGCAAGAGTCAAGGTGATCTTCACCTTTCCCTTTTTCATTTTATCCTTTGGCAAGCACTTTGTGGTGGCGTGATCCTGATATATATATCCAATTGGATGTACGTTAGCATGAACTATTATTGTTGACATCACCCAAAGGTGAATATGTTTGGAGGCAACATTATAAGCCCCAATCTTTCTCTGTGTCTGATTAAAACTTCATAACCATAAGTATTGCGTGAGTGTTAGCAATTGTAGAAGACTATATGATAGTTGAGTATGTGGAGTTTGCTATTCCTGAAAATAAGATGAATTGCAATTGTTTTGATGACTAAGAATGAAGTTTGCTAGTTTTCAAGAATGTTTATGGTCTATGCTTTAACATGTGAATTGCTTGTTACTAGTTCGTGAAAAGTTTTATGAGATGAACTACTGTTATGACATATTATCATGTTAGAAAACGTGATTGAAATTATCATTGATCGAACTTGTGCACCTCTAGCATTCACACTTCATAAATTCTTTATTTTATCATTTACCTACTCGAGGACGAGTAGGAATTAAGCTTGGGGATGCTAATACGTCTCCAACGTATCTATAATTTATGAAGCATTCATGCTATATTATTATCTGTTTTAGGCAATATTGGGCTTTATTATCCACTTCTATATTATTTTTGGGACTAACCTATTAACCGGAGGCCCAGCCCAGATTTGTTGTTTTATGCCTATTTCAGTGTTTCGAGGAAAAGGAATATCACACGGAGTCAAAACGGAACGAAATCAACTAGAAAAGTTATTTTTTGAAGGAAAGCAACCTGATAGACTTGGAGTGCACATCAGAGGAGTCCCGGGATGCCCACGAGGGTGGGGGGTGCGCCCCCTACCTCGTGAGCACCCCGGAGGTCCACCGACATGTTGGGGGACGTAGCAGAAATTCAAAAAAAAATTCCTACGTATCACCAAGATCTATCTATGGAGAGACCAGCAACGAGTAGAAAGGAGAGTGCATCTACATACCCTTGTAGATCGCTAAGCGGAAGCGTTCAAGTGAACGGGGTTGATGGAGTCGTACTCGTCGTGATTCAGATCACCGATGATCCTAGTGCCGAACGGACGGCACCTCCGCGTTCAACACACGTACAGCTCGACGATGTCTCCCATGCCTTGATCCAGCAAGGAGAGAGGGAGAGGTTGAGGAAGACTCCATCCAGCAGTAGCACAACAGCGTGGTGGTGATGGAGGAGCGTGGCAATCCTGCAGGGCTTCGCCGAGCACCTACGGGAGAGGAGATGTGTCACGGGGGGAGAGGGAGGCAACCAAAGGCCTTAGGTCTGGATGCCCTCCCTCCCCTCCACTATATATAGGGGCAGGGGAGAGGGGGGAGGCGCAGCCTTGCCCCCTCCTCCAAGGAAGGGGTGCGGCTAAGGAGGGGGGAGGAGTCCATCCTCCCCAAGGCACCTCGGAGGTGCCTTCCCCCTTTAGGACTCTCCCCTTTTTCCTTTATCTTGGCGCATGGGCCTCTAGGGGCTGGTGCCCTTGGCCCATGTAGGCCAAGGCGCACCCCCTACAGCCCATGTGGCCCCCCGGGGCAGGTGGCCCCACCCGGTGGGCCCCCGGGACCCTTCCGGTGGTCCCGGTACAATACCGATGACCCCGAAACTTGTCCCGATGGCCGAAACAGGACTTCCTATATATAAATCTTTACCTCCGGACCATTCCGGAACTCCTCGTGACGTCCGGGATCTCATCCGGGACTCCGAACAACATTCGGTAACCACATACAAGCTTCCTTTATAACCCTAGCGTCATCGAACCTTAAGTGTGTAGACCCTACTGGTTCGGGAGACATGCAGACATGACCGAGACGTTCTCCGGTCAATAACCAACAGCGGGATCTGGATACCCATGTTGGCTCCCACATGTTCCACGATGATCTCATCGGATGAACCACGATGTCAAGGACTCAATCGATCCCGTATACAATTCCCTTTGTCTAGCGGTATGGTACTTGCCCGAGATTCGATCGTCGGTATACCGATACCTTGTTCAATCTCGTTACCGGCAAGTCTCTTTACTCGTTCCGTAACACATCATCCCGTGATCAACCCCTTGGTCACATTGTGCACATTATGATGATGTCCTACCGAGTGGGCCCAGAGATACCTCTCCGTTTACACGGAGTGACAAATCCCAATCTCGATTCGTGCCAACCCAACAGACACTTTCAGAGATACCCGTAGTGTACCTTTATAGCCACCCAGTTACGTTGTGACGTTTGGCACACCCAAAGCACTCCTACGGTATCCGGGAGTTGCACAATCTCATGGTCTAAGGAAATGATACTTGACATTAGAAAAGCTTCAGCATACGAACTACACGATCTAGTGCTATGCTTAGGATTGGGTCTTGTCCATCACATCATTCTCCTAATGATGTGATCCCGTTATCAACGACATCCAATGTCCATGGTCAGGAAACCCTAACCATCTATTGATTAACGAGCTAGTCAACTAGAGGCTTACTAGGGACATGGTGTTGTCTATGTATCCACACATGTATCTGAGTTTCCTATCAATACAATTCTAGCATGGATAATAAACGATTATCATGAACAAGGAAATATAATAATAATCAATTTATTATTGCCTCTAGGGCATATTTCCAACAGTCTCCCACTTGCACTAGAGTCAATAATCTAGTTCACATCGATATGTGATTAACACTCAAGGTCACATCCCCATGTGACTAACACCCAAAGAGTTTACTAGAGTCAATAATCTAGTTCACATTTACCATGTGATTAACACTCGATGAGTTCTGGGTTTGATCATGTTATGCTTGTGAGAGAGGTTATAGTCAACGGGTCTGAACCTTTCAGATCCGTGTGTGCTTTACAAATCTCTATGTCATCTCCTAGATGCAGCTACCACGTTCTATTTGGAGCTATTCCAAATAACTGTTCTACTTGGAGCTATTCTAAATTGTTGCTCCATTATACGTATCCGGTATCTCTACTCAGAGCTATCCGGATAGGTGTTAAGCTTGCATCGACGTAACCTTTTACGACGAACTCTTTTACCACCTCCATAATTGAGAAAATTCCTTAGTCCACTAGTTACTAAGGATAACTTTGACCGCTGACCTGTGATCCCTTCTTGGATCACTCTTGTACCCCTTGACTGACTCATGGCAAGGCACACTTCAGGTGCGGTACACAGCATAGCATACTGTAGAGCCTACATCTTATGCATAGGGGACGACCTTAGTCCTTTCTCTCTATTCTGCCATGGTCGAGCTTTAAGTCTTAACTTCATACCTTACAACTCAGGCAAGAACTCCTTCTTTGACTGATCCATCTTGAACACCTTCAAGATCACGTCTAGGCATGTGCTCATTTGAAAGTACTATTAAGCGTTTTGATCTATCCTTATAGATCTTGATGCTCAATGTTCAAGTAGCTTAATCCAGGTTTTCCATTGAAAACACTTTCCAAATAACCGTATATGCTTTCCAGAAATTCTACGTCATTTCTGATCATTAATATGTCAACAATATATACTCATCAGAAATTCCATAGTGCTCCCACTCACTTCTTTGGAAATACAAGTTTCTCATAAACTTTGTATACACCCAAAATCTTTGATCATCATCAAAGCATACATTCCAACTCCGAGATGCTCACTCCAGTCCTCAGAAGGATTGCTGGAGCTTTGCATACTTATTAGCATATTTCAGGATAGACAAAACCTTCCGGTTGTATCACATACAACCTTTCCTCAAGAATCGTCGAGGAAACAATGTTTTTGACATCCTATCTGCAAGATTTCATAAATAATGCAGTAATTGCTAATATAATTCCAACAGACTCTTAGCATCGCTACGAGTGAGAAATTCTCATCGTAGTCAACTCCTTGAACTTGTCGAAAAACATCTTAACGACAAGTCGAGCTTTCTCAATGGTGACACTTACCATCATTGTCTGTCTTCCTTTCAAAATCCATATGTATACTCAACAGCCTTACGACCATCAAGTAGTTCTTCCAAAGTCTACACTTTGTTTTCATACATGGATCCTCTCTCGGGTTTTATGGCCTTGAGCCATTTATCGGAATCCGGGCCCACCATCGCTTCTCCATAGCTCGTAGGTTCATTGTTGTCTAGCAACATGACTTCCAAGACAGGATTACGTACCACTCTGAAGTAGTACGCATCCTTGTCATCCCACGAGGTTTGGTAGTGACTCGATCCGAAGTTTCATGATCACTATCATAAGCTTCCACTTCAGTTGGTGTACGTGCCACAGGAACAACTTCCTGTGCCCTGCTACACACTTGTTGAAGTGACGGTTCAATAACCTCATCAAGTCTCCACCATCCTCCCACTCAACTTTTCGAGAGAAACTTTTCCTCGAGAAAGGACCCGATTCTAGAAACAATCCATATTGCTTTCGGATCTGAATTAGGAGGTATACCCAACTGTTTTGGGTTTCCTATGAAGATGCATTTTATCCGCTTTGGGTTCGAGCTTATCAATCCTGAAACTTTTCCATATAAGCGTCGCAGCCCCAAACCTTTAAGAAACGACAACTTAGGTTCCTCCAAACGGTGTCGTCTCAACGGAATTACGTGGTGCCCTATTTAAAGTGAATGTGGTTGTCTCTAATGCCTAACCCATGAACGATAGTGGTAATTCGATAAGAGACATCATGGTACGCACCATATCCAATAGGGTGCAACTATGATGTTTGGACACACCATCACACTATGGTGTTCCAGGCTGTATTAGTTGTGAAACTATTTCCACAATGTCTTAATTCTGTGCCAAACTCGTAATTCAGATATTCATCTCTATGATCATATCATAGATATTTTATCCTCTTGTCACGACGATCTTTCAATTTCACACTGAAATTACTTGAACCTTTCAATAATTCAGACTCGTGATTCATCAAGTAAATATACTCAACATCTACTCGAATCATCTGTGAAGTAAGAACATAACGATATTCACTGCATGCCTCAGCACTCATTGGACTGCACACATCAAAATGTATTACTTCCAGCAAGTTGCTTTCTAGTTCCATTTTACTGAAAACAAGGCTTTCAGTCATCTTGCCCATGTGGTATGATTTGCATGTCCCAAGTGATTCAAAATCAAGTGAGTCAAAACGGTCCATTTGCATGGAGTTTCTTCATGCATATACACCAATAGACATGGTTCGCATGTCTCAAACTTCTCAAAACGAGTGAGCCCAAAGATCCATCAATATGGAGCTTCTTCATGCGTTTTATACCGATATGACTTACGTGGCAGTGCCACAAATAGGTGGTACTATCATTACTATCTTTTGGCATGAACATGTGTATCACTACGATCGAGATTTAATAAACCATTCATTTTAGGTGTAAGACCATTGAAGGTATTATTCAAATAAACAGAGTAACCATTATTCTCCTTAAATGAATAACCGTATTGCGATAGACGTAATCCAATCATGTCTATGCTCAACGCAAACACCAAATAACAATTATTTAGGTTTAATACCAATCTCTTTGGTAGAGGGAGCGTGCGATGCTTGATCATATCAAGCTTGGAAAAACTTCCAACACATATCGTCAGCTCACCTTTAGCTAGTCTCCGTTTATTCCGTAGCCTTTTGTTTCGAGTTACTAACACTTAGCAACCGAACCGGTATCTAATACCCTGGTGCTACTAGGAGTACTAGCAAAGTACACATTAACACAATGTATATCCAATATACTTCTATCGACCTTGCCAGCCTTCTTATCTACCAAGTATCTAGGGTAATTCTGCTCTAGTGGTTGTTCCCCTTATTACAGAAGCACTTAGTCTCGGGTTTGGGTTTTACCTTGGGTTTCTTCACTAGAGCAGCAGCTGATTTGCCGTTTCATGAAGTATCCCTTCTTGCCCTTGCCCTTCTTGAAACTAGTGGTTTCACCAACCATCAACAATTGATGCTCCTTCTTGATTTCTACTTTCGCGGTGTCAAACATCGCGAGTATCTCAAGGATCATCATATATGTCCCTGATATATTATAGTTCATCACAAAGCTCTAGCAGCTTGGTGGTAATGACTTCGGAGAACCATCACTGTCTTATCTGGAAGATCAACTCCCACTCGATTCAAGCGATTGTTGTACTCAGACAATCTGAGCACAAGCTCAACAATTGAGCTTTTCTCCTTAGTTTGCAGGTTAAGAAAGTCATCGGAGGTCTTATACCTCTTGACATGGGCACGAGCCTGAAATCCCAATTTCAGCCCTCAAAACATCTCATATGTTTCGCGATGTTTCAAAAACGTCTTTGGTGCCTCAACTCTAAACCGTTTAACTAAACTATCACGTAGTTATCAAAACGTGTATGTCCGATGTTCGAAACATCCACAAACGACGTTTGGGGTTCAGCACACTGAGCAGTGCATTAAGGACATAAGCTTTCTACTGTTCGCATAATCGCTACTATCAACTTTCAACTAATTTTTTCTCTAGGAACATATCTAAACAGTAGAACTATAGCGTGAGCTATGACATAATTTGCAAAAACCTTTTGACTATGTTCAGGATAATTAAGTTCATCTTATGAACTCCCACTTAGATAGACATCCCTCTAGTCATCTAAGTGATTACATGATCCGAGTCAAACTAGGCCGTGTCCGATCATCACGTGAGACGGACTAGTCATCATCGGTGAACATCTTCATGTTGATCGTATCTTCTATACGACTCATGTTCGACCTTTCGGTCTCCGTGTTCCGAGGCCATGTCTGTACATGCTAGGCTCGTCAAGTTAACCCTAAGTGTTTCGCGTGTGTAAATCTGTCTTACACCCGTTGTATGTGAACGTTAGAATCTAACACCCGATCATCACGTGGTGCTTCGAAACACGAACTGTCGCAACGGTGCACAGTTAGGGGAGAACACTTCTTGAAATTGTTGTAAGGGATCATCTTATTTACTACCGTCGTTCTAAGCAAATAAGATGTATAAACATGATAAACATCACATGCAATCAAATAGTGACATGATATGGCCATCATCACTTTGCTCCTTTTGATCTCCATCTTCGGGGCTCCATGATCATCATCGTCACCGGCATGACACCATGATCTCCATCATCATGATCTCCATCATCGTGTCTTCATGAAGTTGCCTCGCCAACTATTACTTCTACTACTATGGCTAACGGTTAGCAATAAAGTAAAGTAATTACATGACGTTTAAGTTGACACGCAGGTCACACATAAATAAAGACAACTCCTATGGCTCCTGCCGGTTGTCATACTCATCGACATGCAAGTCGTGATTCCTATTACAAGAACATGATCAATCTCATACATCACATATATCATTCATCACATCCTTTTTGGCCATATCACATCACATAGCATACCCTGCAAAAACAAGTTAGACGTCCTCTAATTGTTGTTTGCATGTTTTACGTGGCTGCTATGGGTTTCTAGCAAGAACGTTTCTTACCTACGCATGAACCACAACGTGATATGCCAATTGCTATTTACCCTTCATAAGGACCCTTTTCATCGAATCCGATCCGACTAAAGTGGGAGAGACAGACACCCGCCAGCCACCTTATGCAACTAGTGCATGTTTGTCGGTGGAACCGGTCTCACGTAAGCGTACGTGTAAGGTTGGTCCGGGCCGCTTCATCCCACGATGCCGCCGAATCAAGATAAGACTAGTAACGGCAAGCATATTGAACAATATCGACGCCCACAACTACTTTGTGTTCTACTCGTGCAAAGAATCTACGCAATAGACCTAGCTCTGATACCACTGTTGGGGGACGTAGCAGAAATTCAAAAAAAAATTCCTACGTATCACCAAGATCTATCTATGGAGAGACCAGCAACGAGTAGAAAGGAGAGTGCATCTACATACCCTTGTAGATCGCTAAGCGGAAGCGTTCAAGTGAACGGGGTTGATGGAGTCATACTCGTCGTGATTCAGATCACCGATGATCCTAGTGCCGAACGGACGGCACCTCCGCGTTCAACACACGTACAGCTCGACGATGTCTCCCACGCCTTGATCCAGCAAGGAGAGAGGGAGAGGTTGAGGAAGACTCCATCCAGCAGCAGCACAACGGCATGGTGGTGATGGAGGAGCGTGGCAATCCTGCAGGGCTTCGCCGAGCACCTACGGGAGAGGAGATGTGTCACGGGGGGAGAGGGAGGCAACCAAAGGCCTTAGGTCTGGATGCCCTCCCTCCCCTCCACTATATATAGGGGCAGGGGAGAGGGGGGAGGCGCAGCCTTGCCCCCTCCTCCAAGGAAGGGGTGCGGCTAAGGAGGGGGGGAGGAGTCCATCCTCCCCAAGGCACCTCGGAGGTGCCTTCCCCCTTTAGGACTCTCCCCTTTTTCCTTTATCTTGGCGCATGGGCCTCTAGGGGCTGGTGCCCTTGGCCCATGTAGGCCAAGGCGCACCCCCTACAGCCCATGTGGCCCCCCGGGGCAGGTGGCCCCACCCGGTGGGCCCCCGGACCCTTCCGGTGGTCCCGGTACAATACCGATGACCCCGAAACTTGTCCCGATGGCCGAAACAGGACTTCCTATATATAAATCTTTACCTCCGGACCATTCCGGAACTCCTCGTGATGTCCGGGATCTCATCCGGGACTCCGAACAACATTCGGTAACCACATACAAACTTCCTTTATAACCCTAGCGTCATCGAACCTTAAGTGTGTAGACCCTACGGGTTCGGGAGACATGTAGTCATGACCGAGACGTTCTCCGGTCAATAACCAACAGCGGGATCTGGATACCCATGTTGGTTCCCACATGTTCCACGATGATCTCATCGGATGAACCACGATGTCAAGGACTCAATCAATCCCGTATACAATTCCCTTTGTCTAGCGGTATGGTACTTGCCCGAGATTCGATCATCGGTATACCGATACCTTGTTCAATCTCGTTACCGGCAAGTCTCTTTACTCGTTCCGTAACACATCATCCCGTGATCAACCCCTTGGTCACATTGTGCACATTATGATGATGTCCTACCGAGTGGGCCCAGAGATACCTCTCCGTTTACACGGAGTGACAAAATCCCAATCTCGATTCGTGCCAACCCAACAGACACTTTCAGAGATACCCGTAGTGTACCTTTATAGCCACCCAGTTACGTTGTGACGTTTGGCACACCCAAAGCACTCCTACGGTATCCGGGAGTTGCACAATCTCATGGTCTAAGGAAATGATACTTGACATTAGAAAAGCTTTAGCATACGAACTACATGATCTTGTGCTAGGCTTAGGATTGGGTCTTGTCCATCACATCATTCTCCTAATGATGTGATCCCATTATCAACGACATCCAATGTCCATGGTCAGGAAACCGTAACCATCTATTGATTAACGAGCTAGTCAACTAGAGGCTTACTAGGGACATGGTGTTGTCTATGTATCCACACATGTATCTGAGTTTCCTATCAATAAAATTCTAGCATGGATAATAAACGATTATCATGAACAAGGAAATATAATAATAATCAATTTATTATTGCCTCTAGGGCATATTTCCAACACGACATACCCCTTGCACCCATATATACCTACGTACCTTAAAACTTCCAAAACAGAACCTAGATCGGGAGTTCCACCACCGCAAGCCTCCAGAGCCAGGAGAAACCAATCGGGACCCTGTTCCGGCACCCTGCCAGAGGGGGATCCCATCACCGGAGGCCATCTTCATCATCCCAGCGCTCTGCATGACGAGGAGGGAGTAGTTCACCCTTGGGGCTGAGGGTATGTACCAGTAGCTATGTGTTTGATCTCTCTCTCTCTCTCTCGTGTTCTCTCTCGTGTTCCTCTATGGCATGATCTTGATGTATCTCGAGCTTTGCTATTGTAGTTGGATCTTATGATGTTTCTCCCCTCTACTCTCTTGTAATGAATTGAGTTTCCCCTTTGAAGTTATCTTATCGGATTGAGTCTTTTATGAGAACACTTGATATATGTCTTGTGATCCACTTGATGTATGTTTTGGTGATCAACTTGTGGGTTTCGTGACATTGGGAACCTATGCATAGGGGTTGGCACACATTCTTTACTCTCTGGTAGTAGCTTTGGGGCACTCTTTGAAGTACTTTTATGTTGGTTGGATGAATCTAAGATTGTGTGACACATATCTTATAATCATGCCCACGGATACTTGAGGTGACAATGGAGTATCTAGGTGACATTAGGGTTTTGGTTGATTTGTGTCTTAAGGTGTTATTCTAGTACGAACTCTTTTATAGATCGATCCGAAAGAATAACTTTGAGGTGGTTTCGTACCCTACCATAATCTCTACGTTTGTTCTCCACTATTAGTGGCTTTGGAGTGACTCTTTGTTGCATGTTGAGGGCTTGTTATATGATCTATCTATGTTATTATTGTTGAGAAAACTTGCACTAGTGAAAGTATGAACCCTAGGCCTTGTTTCCTATCATTGCAATACCGTTTACGCTCTCTTCTATCGCTTGTTACCTTGCTGTTTTTACAGTTTCAGATTACAAAAACCTATATCTACTATCTATTTTGCACTTGTATCTTCATCTCTTCGCCGAACTAGTGCACCTATACAATTTACCATTGTATTGGGTGTGTTGGGGACACAAGAGACTCTTTGTTATTTAGTTGCAGGGTTGTTTGAGAGAGACCATCTTCATCCTATGCCTCGTACGGATTGATAAACCTTAGGTCATCCACTTGAGGGAAATTTGCTATTGTCCTACAAACCTGTGCACTTACAGGCCCAACAACGTCTACAAGAAGAAGGTTGTGTAGTAGACATCACCGTACACCAAGAAGAAAGGGGTTCGGTCAGTCGACCGGTTCAGTGTTGTTCTCAGCCCCCAGAGTCGGGCTTTTAACCCTTGAAGGATCAAACCATTCGCCCTTTCTACTTGTCCATTCGACTGCGGGTGTGCGACGGACGCATAGTTAACTCGAGTGCCTTAGGATGTACAGAATGCCTTGAACTCATCAGAATCAAAGTTGGAGCCGTTATCTGTGATAATGTTGTGAGGAACTCCATATCTGAATATCAACTCCTTGATGAAACTAACGACAGTGCCTGCACCAAGGTTTTTGATTGGCTTGGCTTCGATCCTCTTGGTGAACTTGTCAACTGCTATGAGCAGATGGGTGAAACCACTTGCGTCGGTCTTGAAGGGTCCAACCATATCCAATCCCCAGACTGCAAACGTCAGACGAGTGGAATGGTCTTCAGGGCAGATGCAGGCTTGTGAGACATGTTGGAGTAGAACTAGCAACCCGCGCACTTGTCAACTATATCTTTCGCCATCTCATTTGCCCGAGGCCAATAGAATCCTGCCTGGTATGCTTTGGCAATGATAGTCCGAGAGGACGCATGGTGACCACAGGTCCTCGAGTGGATATCGTTTAGGATTATTCGACCTTCTTCTGAGGTGATGCAACACTGAGCCACTCCTATGATGCTTTCTCTGAAAATCTATCCTTTTATCACTGTGAAGGCTTTGGATCGACGGACTATATGGCGAGCTTCGTCCTCATCCTCTGGGAGTTCCTTCCTGAGAATGTATGTGATGTACAGTACTGTCCATTCAAGCGTGATCACCAAGACTTCCATGATCAAGTCGACCACAGCTGGAACCTCGATCTCAGTCGGGTCAGTTGAACTTATTGGTTGCGGGGGCTCTTCCTTGAAGGGATCTTCTTGCACTGACGGGGTATGGAGATGCTCCAAAAACACGTTTCTGGGAATAGGTTTCCGAGTGGAACCTATCTTTGCCAGATCATCAGCAACTTGATTCTTGATTTGTGGTATGTGGTGGAGCTCTAACCCCTCAAACTTCTTCTCTAGCTTTCTCACTACATTGCAATAACCTGTCATTGCGGGACTCCTGACATCCCATTCCTTCATTACTTGATTAACCACTAATTCTGAGTCTCCATAAATCATCTAGCACCGGATGCCGAGTGAAATGGCCATATGCAACCCATAGAATAGTGCCTCATACTCAGCTTCATTTTTCGAAGAATCAAAGTGAATCTAGAGGACATAACTGAGCTTGTACCCTCGTGGGGATACTAAGACCACTCCTTCACCAGAGCCATTTAACATTTTGGATCCACCAAAGAAAATGGTCCAATATTCTGACTGGATTTGAGTCGGATGCTGTTGTTCTGTCAACTCTGCGAGGAAATCTGCAATTTTTTGAGACTTGATGGCCTTTTTTGCCTCAAACTTGATATCTAAAGGAATAAGCTCAATCGACCACTTTGCCACTCGACCAGTTGCATCTCTGTTATTCAGAATCTCGGACAATGGAGCGTTGTTGACGACTGAAACTGAGGGATCAGAGAAATAGTGTGCAACCTTCTTCATGGTCAGGTAAATCCCATAAACAAGATTCTGATGGTGAGGGTATATTTGCTTGCACGGGGTTAAGACTTCTGAAATGTAATACACGGGGTGTTGAACTTTGAAGGCCTTCCATTACTCTTCCCGCTCGACTGTGAGCACTATGCTAACAATTTGTCATGTGGCTGCGATGTAAAGTAGTAAAGGCTCCTTGCTGATTGGAGCAGCAAGCACATGTTGTGTGGAAAGCAGGGCTTTGAGATCTTCAAACGTTGCTTCAGCTTCGGCATTCCACTCGAACTTGTCAGACTTCTTCATCAATCGGTAAAGAGGCAATGCCTTTTCACCGAGACGTGAGATGAATCAGCTCAATGCAGCCAAACAACCAGTAAGCTTCTGAACGTCGTGCACACGCACTGGGCATTTCACTCGGAAGATTGTGCTAATCTTCTCTGGATTCGCGTCGATTCCTCGTTCGAAAATGAGAAAACCGAGTAACTTTCCTCCGGGGACTCCGAATGTGCACTTTGATGGGTTAAGCTTGATATCATACCTTCTTAGGTTGGCAAAAGTTTCAGCAAGGTCAGTCAGCAGGTCGGAACCTTTGCGTGACTTAACCACTATGTCATCCATGTATGCTTCCACATTCCGACTGATCTGAGTGAGCAGGCACTTCTGGATCATGCGCATGAATGTGGCACCAGCATTCTTGAGGCCAAAGGGCATAGTAACATAGCAAAAACACCCGAACGGGGTGATGAAAGCTGTCTTTATCTCATTGGGTCCATACAGTCAGATCTGATGGTACCCAGAATAAGCGTCCAGGAAGGACAGTCGCTCACATCCCGCAATTGAGTCGACTATCTGGTCGATGCGGGGCAGAGGAAAATGATCCTTCGGGCAGGCCCGGTTGATGTGTTGGAAATCAATACACATTCAGAGTGATTTATCTTTCTTGGGAATCATAACGACATTGGCGAGCCACTCGGAGTGGTATATCTCGCAGATGAAATCAGCGGCCAGAAGCTGAGCCACCTCCTCGCCAATTGCCTTTCTCTTCTCCGTGGTGGACCGACGGAGATGCTCCTTAACGGGTTTTGCCTTTGGGTCGACTCGCAAACGGTGCTCAGCCAGTCCCCTGGGTACACCTGGCATGTCAGCTGGCATCCGTGCAAAGATGTCCCAGTTCTCACGAAGGAACTGGATGAGCGCTTCTTCCTATTTGCTGTCGAGTGTAGTTGAGATATGGGTCGGAGCAGCATTGGGGTCGATCGGGTGAATGTGGACTGGCTTGGTCTCGCCGGCTGAATGAAATGCGGGCTCCGAGGCAGGCCTCTTGGCATGCAGCAAATCACTTGGATCTGTAGTTTTCTGGTACTCTTGAAACTCTACTGCTGCCATCTGCTCATCTGCTATCTTTGCACCGTCCTGAAGACAGTCTTATGCTCTCTTACGGTTACCTAAAACCGGTATCACACCTCTAGGGTCAGGCATCTTCATCTTGAGGTATACATAACATGGTCGAGCCATAAATCTAGCATAGGCAGGTCTGCCCAGAATGGCATGATAGGCACTCTGGAAACCCACAACCTCAAACGTCAACTTCTCATTGCGGAAATTCTTCTCATCACCAAAAACCACGTCAAGAGTTATTTGGCCGAGTGATTTGGCTTTCTTTCCTGGATGACTCCATGATATCGCATGGTGCTCTCGCTGAGTTTGGACATCGAAATGCCCATTCCTTTGAGGGCCTCAACATACAGGATATTCAGACCACTGCCGCCATCCATCAGAACCTTGGTCAGTCGGGTGGCCCCCAGGAATGGGTCGACCACCAGCGCTTGCCGTCCAGGGGTGGCTACGCGTGCCGGGTGGTCGGACTGGTCGAATGTGATGGGGGTTTTTGACCACTTCAAATACCTTGGTGTTGCCGGAGCAACCATGTTCACCTCTTTGTTAATGACCTTCAGTCGACTTTTGCTCTCGGGATCAGCAAAAATCACCAAGGTGGCATTAACATTTGGGTAACCATCATCATCATCCTTATCTTCTTCTTCCTTATCGGACTCTTTGTCCTTTTCATTGGGTTTGTTTCTTGGAAGTTCTGGATTAGGAGTCAACATTGTCAAGTGGTATGCTTGGGGAGAATTAGGTTCCCCTCCTCATCCTTCTTGGTGTGAATGTGACATGGCAAATCCATCACATTATTTCCATCTTGGTCCTTCCCTTTCTTAGGGGTCCAAGGCCCTTTGGGGATCCCTTTGAATTTTCCTTGATTCAACACTGCTGCTTCGGCAGGACCTGCTGCCTCAGCCTTTCGCTTCTGCTTCCAACTGGAATTTCCTCCTCCGGTGTCTTGGGCGACTGTTTTGTTCTTACCACTCCGGAGTCAGTCCTCCTCTTTGCTGTCAGCGTACTTGGTGGCAATCTCCATCATCCGAGTCAGGGTCATATCTCCTGTCCAACCGAACTTCAGATTGAGCTCTCTGTAGTGAACGCCTTCTTTGAAGGCATATACTGCTTGGTGATCTGACACATTCTCCATCGTGTGGTGCAGAGTGATCCATCTCTGGATATAGTCTCTCAAGGTTTCATTCGGTTTCTGCGTGCAATGCTGCAACTCCAGTAGACCAGCAGGTCTCTTGCAAGTGCCTTCAAATGTTCTGATAAACACTCGGGCTAACTCGTCCCAACTCAAAATGCTCCCAGGGGCGACCTGAGTTTTCCAAGCCCTGGCAGAACCTTCAAGCATCAGAGGGAGGTGCTTCATGGCCACCTCATTGCTACCGCCACAATGGGAAACAGCCACTCGGTAGTCCTCAAGCCAAGTGTCGGGCTTCGACTCTCCCGTGAACTTACTGACGCCAGTCGCCAATCTGAAGTTATGAGGGATCTCAGCGGATATGATGGCTCTTTCGAAACACTCTGGGCAGAAACATGGACCCTGCTTCCACTGGGCCTGTCTCTATCCAACCCTTCTCTATATGCTCTGCTCCGGTCGACCAAACCTTGAACAAGGACGAACCTTGCATCAAAGCCGGGCTCTCTGGGGCCGACTGGAACTCTGCGGTCGTTTCCATATGGATGCCTGTCATCATATCGCCGAGGCGCGTATGACCCATCCCTCGGAAGGGGCAAAGGTGCTCGACAGTGGTTGTATCCTGGTTGCGATCATACTCGCGATCATACTCTCCATGAGCTCTTCCCAGATGTTGATCCTGGTTGCGATCACGATCTTCATGCCGCAAAGGCGACCTAGGACTGTGTGCCGAACTAAACGGTGTCTGCTCTTACTGACCTGCTGTGGATTCTATTCCGCGACTGGGACACAGCGGAGTTCTGGTCTCCCGCAGCTCGGAGCAGCACTCTGATCTGTTCCAGGCCCCTTCCAGCCTCTAAGCGGGACGGCTGAATGGACTCTGCGATACGTGTAATAGCTGCTAACTTCTGAATCGTTGTGCGGAATACCTGAGTTTCTGGTGGAAACAATTGCCGTGAACGCCGACTGGACCCAGGGAACAGTCGACGGGCATGCTTGTCGAGAGAATGTTGGAGATTCTCCAAACGGGTGCGCTCAGCCAACGTGGCTAGGCGCACTGCCTCCAAGGCCCGAGCCTCAGCGGTTTCCCCTATGATGGGGGTCTGGAGAGCCTCCACATTGCGACGGTGCAGCTCCCCCCTCTACTGCGAGTTGAGAGGTTGAGGCAGATACTCCTCATGACCGAGTGACGGGTCGTCGCCGTCACCGTCGCCGCTGCTGCGATGAATACCAGGTGGACGGCGATGGGAATCGACCATGAGGACTTCCGCCGCGGGGTCACAACTCCCGCTCTCGGAAAAGGTGTCTGCGAAATCAGTCGACAGGTCGACTGACCCACAGTGAAATACGTCGGGCTCGATCGCCGTGACTTGGGGGGTGAACGCCTAACGGGCCACCGCGTGCTTCACCCACCGCTGGAGCTGCGAACAACCATATCGCTTGCGGCAGCATCCAGCAGAGTGAGACGACGACATGAAGACCGACTGATCTGGAGTCGACGGCTGCCGAAGGAGGACGCCGCAGGCACTCGCGTGGAAGTGTGACGAGCCACGAATTGGGAGGGCCTCGACGTCGAGGGGGGCCTCCTGAAGCCAGGCGGAGTCATCAGCGACGAAAGTGAGCGTGCCGAGTTGGAACTCGCGGCCCATGACCAAAGCGCCTCCGGAAACCATATTGATGAAGATTGAAGAAAACGCAACCTCGCCGGAAGTCGCTAAGACGCTTTGCCCCATGGTGGGCGCCAACTGTCGTGGTACTAAGTCTGACAGTAAGTATACACTACAAAAAATACACTTTTGTGATGATACGTGTTTGTCACAGTAGGTCGCGTTTTTTGTCATGCATGTACATCCATGACAACTTTATGACAGAATCAAGATAGTCATACCTGTGCTGTCGTAGAAGTGTTCCATGACATTACCAAAATTATCATCACGGAAGTGTCCACTTCCATGACGATAAATCGCGCGTCATAGAAGTGCTTTCGTCAAGGGTGACCGACATGTGGCATCCACCGTAACGGAACGCCGTTAAGCTACCGGGTCGGGTTTTGGATCCGATAACCCGTTAACAGCCCCAACCAATGGGGATTTTCCACGTGCAAAATCATCATTGGCTAGAGGAAACACGTGTCGGCTCATCGTTGGGACAGATGTCATCCACTCATTGGACAGAAGGCGCCTATGATACGTCGACACGTGGCACGGCTAACAGAGGCCCATTCCTGTGAAAAGGCCAGCCCATTTGACTTGGTCAAAAGGTGGCGAGCCCGCCCATGGAAAGCCTGTTAACGGCTTGTTCGCATATAGCCCATTTACAACCCGCTAACCCAAGGCCCGTTACGCCCTATCCGAATTAGGCCCAGTAGCGTCATCTGGGCCATCCAATATGATTCCAGCCCGTTTTCACTTCTGGCTCATGTATGGCCCATGACTTCTTTCGGCCCATATGAGGCCCTATGTAACTCTTGGCCTGTTAAAGGCCCGTGGTGAAACTGGCCCACAATGAAGAGTGTATCACTTCACACCCACTAACGGCCCGTGGTGAAACTGGCCCGTAATGAACAGTGTATCACTTTATACCCATTAAGGGCCCGTTATTCAGTTGGGCCGTTTCCAGCCCATGTTATATTTCGGCCTTCTCAGATCCCATTTATTCTTGGGCTCATTTCTAGCATTGGTTTACTTACGGCCCATTACTGTCATTTTCTGCTTGTTGCCAAATTCAGCCCGTGGTTACAGTCGGCCTGTTTGTGGTCCGTTAATACGTTGGGCCGTTTTCATAGCGTCATCAAATATGGCCTATTAACGATGGCCCGTTATGGTCGGCCCATGAACGGACGGTTCCAACTCTAGCCCGTTTACGGCCATAATGCAGCCTGTTATTGGCCCATGTTTGGCCAATCGATCATACGGCCCGTATAAGGCCCATTGATGATACGGCCCGTAGAAGGCCCATTGTTTCTATGGCCCATAGAAGGCCCATTGTTTCTACGGCCCGTAGAAGGCCTACTGTTTCTACGGCCCGTAGAAGGCCCACTGTTTCTACGGCCCGTAGAAAGCCCACTGTTTCTACGGCCCTTAGGAGGCCCAGTGTCACTACAGTAACTATTAGCCCATGGTTATTTGGCCTAGTTTTAAAAAATAGGTTATTGCAGCCACTAGCAAACTGTGGAAAAAGAACTGCACTGACTACAAGCAAACAAATAAACAAGACAACAAGGAAATAAATAAGCAAGCAACTTATGCTAGGCTATCATGGCTATTACACATTACATCCACTGGGCATCAAAGTTCGCCACCAGTGCAAATATAGGGAACAAAGTAGCATATAAACGCTGCAGCAAAACAAGTCCAGAACTGAAACCACTTCAGAAGAGTTCAAGAAACAATATCCTGGGTACCCATAATGCTGGCAAGATGCTTAGCAAGCTTATTAAATTTCTCTTGTTTGGTGCTTAAATCCTCCAGCGCTTGCTATTGCACAAGAAAGTACGCATCTGAATTCTGTAGGGACTTCCTCAGTCCTTCGGCTTCTTGCTGCAGCACAGCTGACTGATGCCTTTCAGCTTGTAGCTGAGACTGAAGAAGCCGAAGTGATTCAGGCAGCGAGTTTGAAGAGCTTGTGCCAGCGGTACTGGCCAGTAACTCGAACACTACATCAACGCAGGACTGTGGGGTTTTCTCACTGTCTACAAGATCGTTTTTATCACCTTTCTTGGAGACCAATAGGGTTGTCTCACTATCTTGAACCTTATCTGCATTACTTGCTCTACCATTGCTTAGTGGGGTGCTCTTCTCCAATATTCTGTTTGCATACTACAAGAGAAATAAGCAGACACATCACATGTTTAGCTTGTAGTATACCAAACTGATTTTGGTAAACCGGTTTAGTAGTAAGGTGGACAGGATAATAGCATGAAACAAACATATATCTATGTACTATGGTCACTGTATTGTCCATATCATTCTAGTTTATGTTCCCTAATCAAGATAGAGACACAGTTCAACTCATATATTTTTAAGACATAACAGCATAGACAGAATATAAGTGTGAGAAACTACACAACATTGGCAGCACTTGTAATGTGCATCACATGAAAGCATAACTGTTTATACAACTTAAACTGAAATCAACATAGAGCAAGAAGTTAGAACATCAATCCAGTTAAAGAAATAGGTTTAAAATATACTTGTTGCGCCATTGGAGTATCAATTGGATCCTTCAAATTCGAAAGTAGTTGGTATGAGTAAATACAGTGATGCAATAGCAAAGGAGTATGGACCATAGCTATGGAATCTGACCGGAGAATAGTTGCTCTTTTGCTTTAAACGTGGAGTTTGGGTTAGCTGTGGTGGTCTTCGTGCTTTGGGCACTGCAGTAGCTTTACAAACTGCTCGTGTGGGGGTACTCTATGGTGGACATGGTGCTTTGTCAACTATAAGTGGGTTACTATCCGCTGGGGTTGCGGTTAGATGGGTTGTAGCTGGTTCTCTGCCCAACGGTGTAAGTGTGCAATCTGGAAGAGTCTCGATTATGTGTGGTGGGGCTAGTTTGTGGGCCAGTACAACCATGGTTCTATCTGCATCAACGGGTAGCACTGTCTTTTGTGAAGAACGGGTTTTGCTCCCTTAGATAATGCCATCACCCCCTCCAATTCAAATGGCTGATAAAAAAGAAAAGAAATTGAACATATAGACACTGTATGATAGACAGATATGGTAATTCACATATATGTTGTCTAACCAAACAGGACAGCATGACACAATTTCATATATATGATGCCTAACTAAACAGGATAGCATGACACAATTTCCGATATATGATGGATAACTTAACAGGATATAATGGCATAATTCAACATATGATGAGTACCTAAACAGGATGACATGACAAAACTATATGATGTCTTTCTAAAATAGGTTGGGATGAAATAATTCACATACATGTTGTCTAAGTATATAGGATGGCATGATATAATTGACATAATTGATTCATATACTAAGTAGCTGACACTCGCATGTATGATCCCTGAACTAAGCAGATAGAATTCAATATTGTGCATATGATGTCTAAACTAAGCAATGCAAGACACCATATGCATCATATGAGAAATATAAACATTGCAACTTAGAGCATACACCTCATGTGGGATATAGGATTGGTCATCTATCTCTGAATCCTCATCTGAGGAGCTCCCTGTAACCATCGAGATATATGCTTCAACAGGTACCATTGCCTGCTCTGAAGACCTTGTTTTCACTCCAGATTTTTCCATAACCGGCTCAAATGGCTGATACACATGAAGAGTAGTTCAATATACACAGATTGTTGACAAATGGAATACGTAATGAAATAAAAAGATGGCATGAGATAATTCACATATATGATGCCTGGCTCCATGGCGGTGCATAATTCACATATATGATAACTGGCTGAAAAAACATGGCATTGCATAATTCACATATCTGATCTAGAAAGCAAACAGGAGGCATTCACACAAAGCATGTCTAACTAAGCAGATGGCATGGCAATGCAAGACACCATATGCATGATATGAGCAATATAACCCAGCCAAGTTAGAGCATGCACCTCTGGGGGGGAGGAATACGACTGGTCATCTCTCTCTGAATCCTCCTCTGAGGAGCTATCTGTAACCAACAAGAAATCTGCATCGACAGGTAGCACTGACTGCTCAGAAGACCTTGTTTCCACTCCAGATTTTCCCATGACCGACTCAAATTGCTGATGCACAGGAAGAGTAGATGAATGTATAAACATTGTTGACAAATGGAATACATTATGGAAAAAAATATGGCACGATACAATTCACATATACGATGACTGGCTAAACAGGATGGCATTGCATGATTCACGTATATGATGCCTTGCTAAAGAAGATGGCATTGTATAATTCCCATATACTCACTCCATTCCTAAATATTTGTCTTTTTAGAGATTTCAAATGGACTACCACATACGGATGTATATAGACATATTTTATTGTGTAGCACTCATTTTGTTCCGTATGTAGTCACTTGTTGAAATCTCTAAAAAGAAAAATATTTAGGAATGGTGGGAGTATGATATAGAAACCAAACAGGTGGCATTCACACAAAGCAAATCTAAACTAAGCTGATGACATATAAGATGTATAATGTAAGCAATGCAAGGCGCCATATGCATGATATGACCAACATCAGCATGCCAGGTTAGAGAAAACACCTCAGGTGGTAAACAGGCATGGTCGGATCCTTCTGAATCTCCATCTGAACAGTTATCTTCCTCTGGAATACAATCTGGAAATGCAGGAGAGGGGGGGGGCACTTCGCCCACCATGGAGCGGCGTTTGCATGACATTATATTCGCACGCAACTGTCTTCTCTTTTTCTCTACATGTTCAGTACGATTGTGTACAATATCTGACATGCATAAAAAAATAGTTAGATTTTGTAAGGCCTAAGGGGTGCATGTAAAAATCAAGACTGATGGTAGCAAACGAGTGGATGGATCCAAAACTAATGATAGCAGGTAGATTATAGCTTCAGTTTAAAAAGATAGACAATGGATCATCTATTGTTTGTTGCCCACCCAACATGAACCACATAGAAGACCCTAGATGAACCAGAGAGTAGACATATACTATTCGTTGCTGGCTCGATATGAGACCCATGGGCAATTCAAAACTCAACATTGAACGATAAAGTAGCAGGTAATAATAACTGACGTATAACATAAGCAAACATGAAAGACTGCGACCCCTCTTCCGGAACTGTGTAGTCCTCAGGTTCATCTGCTCAGTCGATGATGGTAATGCAGTTGGCGTGGCTGCCAGCAACGGGGAAGATGATCTGAGGCGGCGAAAGAAAGTCTACAGGGGGGGTCTCTACTATAGTGAACACTTCTGTCGATGGTGCACCTCAGGTGGGGTGGATGACGGCACGGTAGGAGAAGGACATAACAGACAGAGTTTTCTTTGACGCCAATCTGAAAATGAAGTAAATCTGTAAGGGATCCTTAGAACTGGAGGATTCTATAAATGCAAGGATAGGAAAAACACAGGAATAGGATAGGAATGCACGTGCAAATCAAAGCATTTGGAAACATAGGATTTCAGTCAACCTGGGTGTTTGGCTCACATGAATTGGAAGAACAGAGAATGGAGAAACAAAGTGATGCGACGAGTGTACAACCTCTTTGACATAGCCTTGTGGACCTCAGCATCATTGGGTTGGATGTGGAGGATGGTGATGATGCTGGTGTGACTATCGGAGGCGGGGAAGAAGATCTGAGGCCTCTGGAAACGGCAACGAGGGTACTGCTCCGTTGTGACGGACGCTTCCGTCGTTGGAGCAGCTCCGCTAAGGTGTACAGTGACGAGGCTGAAGCATGACAAGATAGACAACGTTAATCTGAAGTGGGACCCTAATATCATCTGCAATAGATGATGTAAAATACATCACCAAAAAGTGCTAGATGTAAAACGCATCAGCCGCGCCACGGCTGCTCCGACAGATGTTGTAAGTACTGTTCACTCCGAACTTAGCTGAAGAAAATGAACTTCACAGTCGAAACTGAGTTTTACTGTCGAAGCTGATTGAACTAGTAACAGAGCATTGCAATAGATGTTTAGGGCGTTCGAGCACTAGTAGCAGAGAAGCAGTGATCTAAATCAGAAGACGCTCGAGCAGGGAACACACTAGCAGAGTGCAAGTCGTGCAGTAGCACCGCGAGTGAGTGCTAAAGCAGTAACTCATGTAGCTGCGAGAGGTCGTGCAGCAGCAGCAGCGCAAGCAAGAGCAAGAGCAGAGCAGCAGCATGAATGTAAGCAGGAGCAGTGCAGCAGCGTGACCGACAGCAAGAACAGAGCCGTAGCGCGAGCGAGAGCCGGAGAAGCTGCAGCTAGTGCCGTTTGTGGAAGTCGCCACCGAGGAAGCAACACCATGGGGGAGAGACGCCATGGATGATGTGGCCAGCGATGGCGCTGTCGATGGAGATGCCATGTCTGCTTGGTATCGAGCACCAGCAGCCCCGAGAGATCGAATAAAAGATAAAATGCAGCGGTCAGTGCAGAACCTCCTTGGTGGCGCCGAGTTGGCCTCGGCTTCATTGGAGGAATTGGTGAGGGTGTTGTGGTTCCGGTGGGGCAGGTCAAGACGGCGCTGTGGGGATTGAGGTGGCGCGATAGACGAGGCAAACATCGGGGCAGCTCCTTGGTGGTGGAGGACGGGGCGGCTGATCCGGCGGGACGACGAGATCGACAACGGATCCTCATCCGGTGCGGTTGATGTGGGACAGCGAGCTGTTGCGGTGGACGACGTAGTCGGGGAAGAGTCTCTGGCTGGGCAACAGTCGGGAGGCCGACGGAGGAGCGTCGGGTTTCGCGGGTTTTGGCGGCCTCGGTGTACAAATGGGGGGGCGAAGGGGGAGGGGGGAGCCAAGCTTAGGGACGCGCTTGTGACGCCCGGATAATCATGCTATAGTAATCTCACGTTAATGATGGCACGTCACCTCTGTCACTGTAATTAATCTTGGGTTAATTAAAAACCGTTTCAAATTTAAATCCTAAATAAGTCAAACGACAAAAGTTTTCAAATATTAAAATTAAAATGTTCGGGCTATGTCAATTATTGCATCGGTAATTATGGTGAAGTAAACACAATTTTATAAAATGCCTAAATACTTTTAAATGAATTAAAACAAAAAAGAAATAATGAAAGAAAATATAAAGGTTAAAAGAAAACAGAATACAAAACTAAAAAAAGAAAAAAGAAAAGAACCCCTCTCCCTGGGCCGAATGGCCCAGCTAGCTACAGGCCGGCCTAGTCGGACCGGCCCACCCCACCTCACCTACTAACCCCCAGGGGACACCGAACCCTAACCCACTCCTCCCACTCCCCACGTCTCTCCTCTCCTCGTCCCGATCTGGATCAGGGACGAGCGCCCCTCCCCCAATCGACGAGCGCCTCCTTCCCACCCCTCTGCCGCACGCCCCCGAGGGCGCCGCCGCCCCTGGCGCCCGTCGCCACCACCGCTCCGCCATCGCCAAGCCGCCTCCTTGCCGGAGAGGGGACGGATCCCGGGGGCCCTATCGCGGATCCGGCCTCCCTCGCCACCCGTCCACGACCATGCTGAAGCGGGACCCCGCCCAGAGCTACCTCGCCCCCGTCGCACGAGGACCGCGTTGCCGGACTGCCTCCTCGACGCCGTCGTCTCCTTCCTCCTCCTCAACCCCCACTGCCTAGACCCTACGACTCCGGTGAGGCCACGGCCTCTGCGCCCCTCCTCTCTCTCCCTCGCCCCGTGCTCGTCTCCTCCCCCGCTCGCCGCTCGGGGCCGCGCCAGCCCCGCGCGCCCTGGCCACCTCCCGTTTGCCGCACCCGTCGCCGACTCCTCCGTGCTCGCCGCCGTTCACCTTGCCCCGCTCCTGCACCCCCTACACCGGTGACGCCGCCTTGTCCGTGGCCAACTCCGGCGCTCTGACCGCTCCGCTCTCCTCCTCTCGCGCGCGGCCTTGCCGCGCTGAACGCCCGTCACCGCCCTCCCGTGGCGCCGCCCTCCGTTCCCTTGGCCGGCGTTGTGGGCGCCGGCGGCCTCGCCACGCCCGTGGCTGGCGCCCCCCTGCCTATCGATCTGGGCGCTCGCCTAGTCGGGCGCCGATGCCCAGGCGCCTGTCGCCCGCTGCCCGCTCACCTGCTAAGGCCCTTGGAGCAACAGACATGTGGGGCCCGGCCCCAAAATGTAAATAAAAATAAAGATAAAAATAAAATTAATTAATTAATTAATTAAAGACATAATTAATTAATTTAATTTTGATTAATTAAATCAAACAACTAATTAAACTAATTACAGATTAGTTACCTAATTAACCTCATCAGTTAATTAGTTAGTTAAGTAGTCAATGACAGAGGGGCCCACCTCCTAATTAATACTAATTAGGTTAATTAAATTGTTTAATTAAAATGTGTCACTGACTAGTGGGACCCACTGGTCAGGTTGACCAGTCAACCCCCGTTGACTGCTGACATTAGCATGACATCCATTTTCGGGTTAAATTAAGTAATTAATTAAAATCCAGAAATTAATAAAATCTTTAGAAAATCATATCTTTTAATCCGTAACTCGGATTAAATTATTTTCAACATGAAAGTTGCTCAGAACGACGAGGCGAATCCGAATATGCGACCCGTTCGTCCGCCATGCATCCCTAGCATAGTGAACCTGCAACATTTCACCTCCGGTTCATCTGTCCGAAAACGCGAAACACCGGGGACACTTTCCGGGATGTTTCCCCCCTTCACCGGTTGTGACACTCCAAAATTTTTATTAGGTTTTCAGCAAAAACTTTGTGGTTTTTGAAAAGAGGCCATTTAAATTTTTTCCATAAAAACCTTCCTCTTAAAAACTTCCTTTTCTTTGGCAAGGTTTTTATTTTTATTCAAGCTATGGTGTTTGATCTTTTGAAACTTCTTCTCTGTTGGTTCCCTCTCAAATTATTTTGGGAGTTTAATTTGTTTTTCTTTTAAAAAGAAACTCTATGAAAATTTGGGATTTTCATATCTTGGAAACCACCCATGACTTGGCATTTTTGCCCATGTGGTAAAACCCCTCCAAAACCTCCCCTCATCCTTGTAATCAACCTAAGTTCTCTGTCCCAACTAATCCAAGCAAGTTTTGGATTTTATTCTAATTATTTTTCCCCTCAAATCAATTCTGCAAATTATTTTGAGCCTTAGTGATTTTCAAAGCAAGTACCACTTTGCATTTGAGTTTTTATCCCAAACCAACTCTCCTGGATAGTCCTTTGTACCCACAACCCAGAACCATCTTGATCCACTTCTTCTCTTTTCAAATTTTTCAAAATTCAGTCTCTGCAAGTTTGGACCAGAATTGCCAAATTTGGTGAAATTCATACCTACACTTCTCCAAAAATTTCACCAAAAATCAGGCAGCCTACTGGAGCAATGAGAAGCCACTCCACCAAAAATCAGCTCAAGGAAAAATCCCTAGAGGCCAAAAACATTCTGTCGAACACCTGAGCTGCACTGTTCCTTTGCAAATTCAGAAAATTCAGATTTCAGTGTCGTTTTCTTCGTCAGAGGTTCAGACATATGCTCACAGTGCACTTGGCACGTTCCTCGCCGCCTCTTCCTACTGTCTGGAGCACCACACGCGCACTTGGCCTCTTCCTGGCATCGGTGGCACGCTGGCCCGCCCTCGCCGGCGTCTTCTGCGGCGTCGGGACCTCCCGTGGCGGCCGACAGGGGACGGAACGGCGGCTCAACACCGTTCGGCGCTGCCCAACGCCCCTCTGCTCTCCGCGTGGCCTCATGCATGCCAGCACACGCCCGTGGCACCGTCGCCGTGGCCCGGCAAGCACGGAACGTGCTCACTGCCGCCGACGGGCCCGCGCCGTCCCGTTCTGTCGAACTCGCCCCTAGTACCAAATCCCAGCCCGATTAGCACCTAAATGGAACCGGTGGACCTCAACGGCGTTGCCCAAGCCCCTAATCCCACTGCCCAACCACAGCGCCGCCGTAATCACTCGCCGGACTTATCCCGTTCGAGGCAACCGCCTCGGGCCGGCTATATATAGCGCCCCTAAGCTCCCTCTCGCCCCCGCACACCTCCACCACATCACTGGACCCCGACCAGCAACTAGAAGAGCCTCGAGGGGCCCTTATTCCTCGACTCCGGCTGCCTCGCTCCGCCTCGGCCACCAGCTCGATTCACTCCGGTGAGGCCGTCTCCGGTGCCCAAACCCCGTCCGTTACCCCCTCTAGCTACCAGAAGCCTAACCCCCTCCTCAATTTGATCTTCACAGCTCTCTCCGACGAAGTCCGCAACCACCCGAGCCGCCGTCCGCCGGAGCCAGGCTCGCCGTCGACGTGGTACTCGCCGGCGACCACCACCACCACCAACCGACGCGGAATGGCGCCCTGAACACGGAGGTACCCTCCGATCTTCCTGCCTCGCCGTGGATCGCCGCCGGCGACCACCGCGGCTCACGGGCACCGGCGAAATCTGCCGCCCCGTTCGTATATTCAAACCTGACGGGCGGGACCCGCCTGTCAGCCTCTCTGTCCTATCTAAGCGAAGCGTTTTCTAAAAACGTCTTCTGCCAAATACGTTTTCCCGCTGGGCCGGCGCATTCTTATTCAAGTCGTTTTCTGTTTTTATAAGCTAGCCCCTGGAAATTTTCTGTTTCATTACAGATGAGTCCCTGGGCAAAAACCTTTATAACTTTTAAACAGAAAGGTATTTTTGATTGATTCTTTTTCTGTTCTCTTTAAAATTTTGTCTAGTTTTTTATCAGATTTATTTGAAAAATATTTGGAATACTTTTTGTGCACCCCTTGGTATTTACGATAGCGCATATATTTTCTTTATACCGTAGATACTGAAGGAGGTGACGGAGCCGCGAACTTCACCGAGCTAGGCTCCGACTACTCTAAACCAGGCAAGCATGTTTGAACTTTTGATATGATGAGTGTCTTGGCATGTTTTGCATTTAGTTAGTTTCGTGGCATGTTGAGGAGCATATCGTTGAACGTTATTTTATGCAATATTGAGGTAAGTGAGTTCGATGATCCATAAGTGGATGGATGTGAGTATGAATGGCCATGTGTTGGCATGAGGATGGGTAAGATGGCAGTGTCGTAGCATGCCAGTCTTATGCCAGACTATGTGACTTCAGTGTCAAACTGTATCGGTCCAGTTCCTCTCATTTCCTTCCCTGTACTACCACATGTTTTCTGCAAGGAATATGGTTTAGTAAGTTGCAAACCGCTTTCCTGGTACACACCAAAAGGAGAGGCCGTGATGATGGTTCCATGGCCCTGGATTAAAGCCAGTCATCCGGTCAGGGGGCATGGGTGTTTCCGGTTGGGACCGAGAGGGGGGCACCCCTTAGAGCGCGCGTATATAAATTTGATCCCATGCTATTCGAGATTGTGATCTCCCCGTCTCAAAAGTTTTTCTTGGACGATGTCTAGGGTGATTCCTAGCATCGAGAGGTAGGATGGGTGTGTACTGGTTAGCTGTGTTTTCTTCCGAAATACCGTAAACGGAACTAGTCCTTCGTGACTACGGAAATCCGTTGGCTGTGGGAAAAATTTTGTACAAACTCTGCAGAGTCATATATTCCTCCAAATCATCTATTCCATGTCCTAGATCGATATTATCTTATCCTGATC
>NC_041391.1:452466702-452466982 GCF_002162155.2 Triticum dicoccoides
ATTTCCTTGTGAATAAAAGCCCTTTCTGCGATGTCACTCAGACGTCCGACTGTGGCATTGTTGTATTTTACTTTCTTTTAAAGCCCTTTCTGTGATGTCGCCCCGACGTGCGACTGTGGCATTTCTTTTAAAGCCCTTTCTGTGATGTCGCCCCGACGTCCGACTGTGGCATTTCTTTTAAAGCCCTTTCTATGATGTCGGCCCGACGTCCGACTGTGGCATTTCTTTTAAAGCACTTTATGTGGTGTCGCTAAGACACCCGACTGTGGTATTTCTTTTA
>NC_041391.1:452467685-452480025 GCF_002162155.2 Triticum dicoccoides
CACCAGATATTGCCTATTCTTCTCTATACTGCTTGCATTAGAGTAGTGTAGCATGTTACCGTTCGGTTACTCCTATTCTGTTGCATAGCCTATCATTGTTGCTACAGTCATTGATACCTTACCTGCAATCCTAAATGCTTAGTATAGGATGCTAGTTTATCACCATTGGCCCTACATTCTTGTCAGTCTGCCTTGCTATACTATTGGGCCGTGATCACTCGGGAGGTGATCACAGGTATATACTATACATATATACATATTACAGATGGTGACTAAAGTCGGGTCCGCTCGAAGAGTACCCGCGAGTGATTCACGGATTGGGGGCTGAAAGGACCTTTGTCCCAACGGCCCTCTGTGTGGATCTTTGTGGCGGAGCGACAGGGCAGGTTGAGACCACCTAGGCGAGAGGTGGGCTTGGCCCTGGTCGGCGTCCGCGGTTGCTTCATAATAACACGCTTAACGAGATCTTGGTATTTGATCTGAGTCTGGCCATTTGGTCTATACGCACTAACCATCTACGCGGGAGTAGTTATGGGTATCCCGGTGTCGTGGTATCAGCCGAAGCCTTCGTGACGTCAGCGACTGAGTGGCGCGCGCTGGATTGGACTGGAACGTCACTAGGCTAGGTCTGCTTCCGGCCGCGTACGCAACATGCAGGTGTGCTAAGGGCGATGGGCCCAGACCCCTGTGCGCTTAGGTTTAGACCGGCGTGCTGACCTCTCTGTTGTGCCTAGGTGGGGCTGCGACGTGTTGATCTTCTGAGGCCGGGCATGACCCAGGAAAGTGTGTCCGGCCAAATGGTATCGAGCGTGTTGGGTTATGTGGTGCACCCCTGCAGGGAAGTTTATCTATTCGAATAGCCGTGTCCCTCGGTAAAAGGACGACCCAGAGTTGTACCTTGACCTTATGACAACTAGAACCAGATACTTAATAAAACACACCCTTCCAAGTGCCAGATACAACCCGGTGATCGCTCTCTAACAGGGCGACGAGGAGAGGATCGCCGGGTAGGATTATGCTATGCGATGCTACTTGGAGGACTTCACTCTACTCTCTTCTACATGCTGCAAGACGGAGGCTTCCAGAAGTGTAGTCTTCGATAGGACTAGTTATCCCCCTCTTATTCTGGCATTTTGCAGTTCAGTCCATCGATATTGCCTCCTTACACATATACCCATGCATAAGTAGTGTAGCTCCTTGCTTGCGAGTACTTTGGATGAGTACTCACGGTTGCTTTCTTCCCCCCTTTCCCCCTTTCCTTTCTTTCTGGTTGTCGCAACCAGATGCTGGAGCCCAGGAGCCAGACGCCACCGTCGACGATGACTACCACACTGGAGGTGCCTACTACTACGTGCAGGCTGCTAACGACGACTAGGAGTAGTTTAGGAGGATCCCAGGCAGGAGGCCTGCGCCTCTTTCGATCTGTATCTTAGTTTGTGCTAGCCATCTTATGGCAACTTGTTTAACTTATGTCTGTACTCAGATATTGTTGCTTCCGGTGACTCGTCTATGATCGAGCACTTGTATTCGAGCCCTTGAGGCCCCTGGCTTGTATTATGATGCTTGTATGACTTATTTATGTTTTAGAGTTGTGTTGTCATATCTTCCCGTGAGTCCCTGATCTTGATCGTACACGTTTGCGTGCATGATTAGTGTACGATTGAATCGGGGGCGTCACAGCGCTTGTCCAAAATGTAGGGTAAGTTACCAGCGTACCCCCACCGGTTTTGACACCGCGACGTGGAGCTTCATTTCCGGCTGAGGGGTAGAAGGGGGATTTCGCGTGTCTGGGCTGCGGGAGTGATTTTGGATGAGGAGGGAGTTCTCGCGCGCGTCCAAATTTCGGGATAACAAGGCGCGGCGCGGGTTGAAGAAGCATGAGTTTTAAAGCAGGTGAGACAAAAGATACTCGAGCTTGAAAATTTCGGGATAACAAGGTGTGGATTCCTTGTTCGACAGAACAAACTTAACATGTAAAAAAACAATTCATACAAGACACAAGAGAGTCATGTCCCCTTTTACTATATTGCTATAGATGCCATTGAAAAAACTACAAGAAAAATGTAAAAAAATCGGGAGAACAAGATTACCCTGCACAGTACCAAATCGATTCACACTTCCCTCAACAACAACAAAAAAACATATCAATTCCCACCAACGAAAGAGTAATGTCCCTTTTTATATGATTACAGATGCCATGATCTCGAATTTCAATTTTTGAATCCACGTTATGTTGAATTTGAATATATCATTAGGTGACCTTGTGGTTTATAATTGATGTAGTCATACATTTTGATCTTCAATCATATATGAACATTTTACTCCACCATGTGAACATATATATTGTCGTCTACCATATGGACTAAATTTGAATCAATTTTCCTTATTTGAATACGATTGTTGTCAATTTATACAATAATTTAAATATTATCTTGATAACAAAAAGACATGCATATAGCAGTAATCATATTTCACTATGAACTACATGTACCATAAACTCTCCAATTCAAATATTTGTATCCATTTTATGTTGAATTCAAATCATAGTACATTATTGGTCTAGGTAGCGAGATGTTCGGGATAATCTAAACCCTGTTTTCATACATATAATTTTTGGCTGAATTGGGACAAGTTTTGGTATAAGCCTCTTGCAAAACCGGAGATTCTCTCAACAATCCTCATGGTTCTGAGAGGGAACTTGTCACCTTTGTGTGCAAAACGATATACGCTGCCTCCCCCTTGATTTATTTACAGAGGCAACATAGAACTATATGAGTGCCCTGTTAAATTTTGGAATTATTTCGGGTTCATTTGGCCTTTTTATACATTAATTGAGTTTCTGGACTTTTAATGTGCATAATCTAAATATGAATTGCATGCACATGCTCCGGTGCACCAAAGTGGGTTGAAAAATCACATGTGCGTCCTTGGTTGAATTTCTAGGTCCCATGGAAGAAATGAGAATGAAATTCAAACATCTGGGCATCATGACTCTGCCGAGAACATCGAGAAACTTAGATTTTAAATTCATGTAAATCCAAAACTTGGCTGGAAATCATGAAACTTGGCATGGTGTCATGTCATGGCACTAACATGTTGTGGTAAAAAATTGGGCCGATTTGGAAGCTCGTGGTTCTAAGAGGGAACATGCCACCTTTGAGTGTGAAACGATATACGCTGCCCCCCCCCCCTTGAGTTTCTTAACAAAGGCAACATAGAACTACATTAGTGCCCTGTTAAAATTTGGAATTATTCCGGGTTCGTTTGTCGTTTTTTATACATTAATTGAGTTTCTGGTCATTTAATGTGCATAAGTCAAATTTGAACTACAAGCACATGATCTCGTGCACCAAAGTTGGTTGAAAAATCACATTTGTGTCCTCGGGTGAATTTCTAGGTCCCATGCAAGAAATGAGAATAAAATTAAAACATCTGGGCATCGTGGCTCGGCCGAGAAAATTGAGAAACTTGGTTTTAAAAATCTTGTAAATCCAAAACGTGTCTTAAAATCATGAAACTTGACATGGATGTCATGTCATGGTACTACCATGTTGTTGTAAAAAAATGGCCGAATAGGAACAGATTTTGGTATAATATTCTTGCAAACCGAAGCTTCTCTCAAGAAGGCTCGTGGTTCTGAGAGGGAACGTGCCACCTTTGAGTGCAAAATGATATACGTTGTCCCCCTTGAATTTATTTACAAAGGCAACATAGAACTACATGAGTGCCCTGTTAAATTTTGGAATTATTCCGGCTCTGTTTGGCCTTATTTACACATTAATTGAGTTTTTGGTCATTTAATGTGCATAATTCAAATTTGAACTACAAGCACATGCTCCCGTGCACCAAAGTTGGTTGAAAAATAACATTTGTGTCCTTGGGTGAATTTCTAGGTTCCATGCAAGAAATGGGAATGAAATTCAAAATTCTGGGCGTCGTGGCTGGGTTGGAAACATTGAGAAACTTAGTTTTTTAATTCCTGTAAATCCAAAACACACATGAAAATAATGAAACTTGACTTGGTGCCATGACATGGCACCAACATGCTGTGGTAAATTTGCAGTCTGATTTGTGAAGGCGCACACATTAACAATCAACAAAGTCATTTTGGAACAAGTGTTGTCACGTTACAATAGGAAACACAAGTATTATTGAAACCATGGGCGTTCTACTTATTAGTACCATTTACGTTCCGCCACGCGTCCCCATTTTTTATTAGCTAGGAGGCGCCGTGCAGCGTAGCTATTTGAGTACGAGAGGCGTGCGATCAGACCCCTGCGCGTGCTTATCGGGAGGAGAGCCCTTTGACCTCCATCTTCCGTCCACCTCTCTCCCAAGGTCTCCATTAATGGCGCCCGAACCTCTGTTTAATGGCGTGGCTATGTATCACTCGACTGAGATTTAAGAGAGAAAAAAGAAAATCTGAAAGCACGGATCTTGATGTAAGATCCAACGGACCTATATAGCATCTACCGCAACTTATAGCAAGACTGATGAATATATAAGGACAATTAATTTTTTTGATCAAAGAAGGGCTTGCCCCTTCCGATTTTCATTACTAAAAACCACCACAATTCACAAGTTCAGCACAACTCCAGCCTAACACGAAGGACTAAGAGCTACCAGATTGAAATCGCAACATCCCAAGAGGCCAACAAAGGCCAAACATCCGCGCTAGAACCCAACATTTCACAACCGAAGACACAATCCACATCCTAAACAGATTATTACATCAAAAGAAACCAGGAAACTGAAGGAAGCCCAACAGCAACTAGAAGAACAGCAACGCTGGGGTCGCCACAATAAGAGTTTTCTTCATTCCAGCCTCGCAACATTGATCTTCCACAGAAAGAGAAGGACGATTAATTGTCTTACATAATTATAAAGATAATTAAAAAAGCCACATGCGGCTACACCCGAAATACACAAGGGCAAAAGAAGAAGGAAGACAAGGATCTGGCTCGCTGATCTCTACTTTCTTGATGCGTTGCTGCAGGCCGCAGGAACTAGTCTCCGCGGTGAGCAGCGATGAGCTCTTTCGTGTCCTCAAGACGCTCCTTGAGAACACCCACGGATTCCTCCACCAGCCTTTGGTGCTCGTTGCAGAGCATGTCATTCGCGTCCATAAGTTTCTTGACGATGACGGCGGTCCTCTTCAACAAGGCACTGGTCTCCTCCTACTGGTCTGCACTTCGGACGATCTTCTCCCTCAGCAGGTTGCGCTCGGCTCGGAGCCTCTCATTGCCCTTCCTTAGTTGCTGGATAACGCTGGTAGCCTGTTCAAACAAGGCTTTCACGTCGTCCTGCAACCTCGCCCAGCCGGAGATCTGATCCATATGGCTATGAACGATCACATGTATGCGCCTGTAACAGTCGTCGCCTGCTCGCGAGAAATTTTCCCAGTCCGCCACGGCGCGGCGGGACATCTCTGCTGCATTCGTGGCGCGGCGGGACATCTCTGCTGCTTCCGCGGCGCGGCCGGACCAGTCTGCTGCATCGACGACGCGGCGGAACCTCCGTGCTACTTCAGCGGCGCGGCGGGACCTCTGTGCTACTACTTCCACGCGGCGGGACATGTCAGCTGCTCTCGCAGCGAGGCGGGACATCTCTCATTCTTCCGCTTCCATGCTCGCCTCTCCCTGGTGGCAATCTCTCGATCCAGAACTCACGCTGGCCATGGCAGACGCAAGGGAAGGATGCTGAATGACTTGTTTGTTTTTGTGGATGAGGAGTTTAGGAGGAATGTGAAGTCATCTTGGCATACTAGTATTTATAACCGAGTACTAATACGCTCCTAAGTGGGAAACCGTTTAGGTTGTGATCGGTGTGAACTGGTTTGGAATTCAATATAGCGTGGTACTAATACGCTCCTAAGTGGGAAACCGTTTAGGCTGTGATCGGTGTGAACAGGTTTGCAATTCAATATAGTAGCGTGGTGTAATTTGGAATGTGATGAGACGCAAGCTCAAAATTTATTGACGGTTCTAGTTTCGAAGTGCGGCACATTCCCGGATGGAGTACTTCTTTTTCTACTCCCTCCTTTCCGGTTTTATAGGGCTTATCTCAAAATTTTAGTTTTTCAATTTTATAAGGCTCAATTTGGTTGTTCCCCAACACATGTTCAGATTCCAAGGTGCATTTAATCATTGCATGCAAGTATTAAGAGAAAATTGACCAATGCATGTACTTTATGCATGCATGCATTGCAATTAATGCATTGATAAACATAATTTTTTGAGAAAAACAAGAGCATTAATTAGGTGCTTTTGCAAACTACAAAAAATATTCCACCACTCACCATCTTGGTTGGTGAGATTTTTGAATTAAGCCCTATAAATCGGAAAGGAGGGAGTACTGCTGTGTACGTGCAATAACTGGCACCGTCGTATACATATCTTACGGTTAATGGGGCGTTCGACAGGAATAGCCGCATGGCAAGCTCTAGGCTAGTCCTTTTTTCAGACGCATTAAACTTATCTCTCGGGACTTCTCGCATGCACCATCGTGCCACCCACAAGAATTTGTACTCTGAGTTTAGTAGTACATTATACAGGAAGAGAAGAGGTGCACGCACGCACTCGTCCTCTCACACACGTGTCTGTTTTTTCTCGAAAAGGTGGATGATGATCCCCGGCCTCTGCATCTGGGACTCACACACGCATCTGTAGCTACGGATTGTAATGTTCTCAACCATCCGATTGGCTCTATCATGGATGTACCTATATACTAAAACATGTCTAGATACATCTATATTTTGACAAATGTAAGGCATGTATTGTGGAACGGAGGGAGTGCTTGTCATCAAAATGGATAAAAAGGGACGTATCTAGAACTAAAATACGTCTACATACATCTCCTTTTATCCATTTTGATGACAAGTAGTACTTCTTACCCAAAGGGACTTTATATCCAACAGACACAAAATATCCGTTCGACTGTTGGAAATTACTGATCTGATGTCGAAGTAATTGCTGCATCGCCACCAAAACCCACCATTTCTTAAGCTAAAGTAGACCAAGGTAATCCCTATATTAGCATATTACTAAGATAAACAGAAGGCACTGTTGAAACATTTAGGACGTGAGCTTGTCAATCTGAATGTGGAGGGACACAAGCTTAGCCCCGGCCAGCAACTTGGGCGGAACTGTCAAGAAGGTCAGCTCCTGCACGTCGATGTCACCGAGATCCTTGCTGCTTGTCACCTCCATTTCCACCTTGACGGCGTCGGTTGTGCCTTTGGGCTCCCCCAGCGGGCCGTTTGCCCACAGCTTGGCCAAGTAGTGCGGCAGTGGGGACGCCCCCGCTTTGATGTAGATGACCGACACGGCAATAGGTGCGCCGATGTTGAGCACGCCGCCGACCAAGAAAAACATGCGGCGGTCCTCCTCCACGAACAGCAAGAGTCGTGGCTCCGATAGTGGCACTTGCAGCTGGAGCACCTTGCCGTACTGGATCCTGTGCACGGGCATGGGATGCGCGGTGTTGATATGGTGGTAGAGCGCCGGCAGCGGGCCTTCGTAGCCGCAAACGGGCACGGGGCATTTGCAGGGCACGAGGGGACACACGCTCTGGTGATCGGCGAGCTTGTGGTAAGTGACGTAGAGCCCAAAGCCTTCGTGCGGGCACTCCACCCTCACCGACGAAAGGATGGAGTCCACCGCCGTGTTCCGCACGTCGAAGCCACAGCCGCGCTCGCACTTCTGGCACTGCCGCTGGTTCCCGGGACGCTCGACGCGGTAGTCCGCGTAGGCCAGGTGCCCTCCCTTGCACTGCAGAAATCAATAGAACAACACATCAATCAAGAAACCCCCACCTTGCTCAATCAGCCGAACGGACGAGGTGTATTCGAACCTCATACACTGGAGGCGTCAATGGACGGAGGCACAAGGGGCAGTGGAGCACGGTGAGGTCCATCGAGACCTTAGAGAGCTCCATTGTCGGGTCATGTTCCTGTTCGGTCTGCATGATCTCACCCTCCTCATGCACAACCATCTCTCGACTTGGGCCGGGGTATTACAAAGCTTTACCGTCACATATTTTATACTCCCTCCGTTCCTAAATGTAAGTCTTTATAGAGATTTCACTAGGTGGACTACATATGGAGCAAAATGAATGAATCCACACTTAAAATGCATCTATATACATCCATATGTAATTCATAATGGAATCCCTACAAAGACTTATAATTTAGGAATGGAGGGAGTACTACTTCAAGGTGCATTAAATCAACACATGCAAGTATCAAAAGAAGAGTCATGGCATGCATGCATGCATTGTAATTAATGCATCGGTAAATGCAAATTATTGAAATATATCGAGTGCAGTGCTTTGATGTGTCACGTCAACTCGTACATCAATGAGAAGTTTGATTATCCTCTCCCTCGCGGACTTAACTGCACCTGCCTTTGGCTGTATGACAGGTTGGCCACATACCTGTCGGGCCCACCTGTCATATACGCAAAGGTAGGAGCGTCCCTCCCTCGCCCATGAGCGTGGTGGCTGGCAAGACTAGGAGAAGCTTTCGCTACACGCTCTCCCCCCGCATGCGGTGGACATGCAGCAGTTCAATCGGTGTCAGATGGCCAGAACCGTACTGTAGTACTCCTCTAGTGCAGTAGTACTCCATCATTGTTCGACTTCCCGAAGAGGGGAAGAGCCAAGCGCAGCCCGGACGCTCGTGTGGCAGTTTCATGTGTAGAGTAGTCTAGGATAGCATGTACCGTGCCTATAAGCTTAAAATCGTTGGGGTCGGCTCCATGCCATGTGGCCGTCTCTAAGTTTTTAAAAAAATTAAAATAGTCTTCTGGCCCTACCTGTCACCCTGGTGACTGTAGTTTGCACGCTCATCTAGTCAAGACAGGAATATATATTTTAATTTGTTTTTTTTTTGAAAAGGGCGTACTCCCCGTTCTCTGCATCAGAACGATCCATACGGCCACATATATTTTAATTTGTGGTGGGTAAATGTTAGAGGTTGCGGCAAATATATTGTACACTGCTGGTCTTTCAGCCAAGTTTAGAGGCAAGCATGTGGGGCCAGTGCTATGATGTGTCGCATCAACTCGTACAACGAGGAGAAGCTTGATTTTATTACACGCCTTCTCCCTCGCCCATGCGCACGGTTGCTCACAAACGAGGACAGACTTTTGCTTAGTAGTAAGTACTTCTACAACAAGCTATCCGTCTCGCTCGCGGTGGACGGACATGAGGAAGTGGATTCGACACAGTAGAAGCAGTAGTAGTAACATCATTGTTTGTCTTCTCGAAGAGTCGAAGAGCCAAGCGCAAACCGAATGTTGCAATTGGAACATTGGAGCACGCATATAGCCAGGCTCTTGCATGAGACAAAATTGCTATGTAAGCCCACTATTGTACTAGTACGTACAATTACTTGCTAGTATAGCCCTGTAAACCAGAAAGGAGTATTTGCCCTTCTAGAGATTTCAACAAGTGACTAGACTACACCAAGACGGAGTACATATGGAGCAAAATGAGTGAATCTGCACCGTAAATAAATACGTACTAGTTCTATCGTTTTCCTCTCCGAGGTGCACAATATTGAGTATACTGACTAGTCTCTTTTTGACACGCATTTACGTTTTTTTGACACAGTACAGACGCAAGCGCTCATATACACGCGCATACACTCACCCCTATGAACACACACACGCACGGCTCTATCATCTTGAAATTTATGAAGTCACCATAGGCACCTCGTCGTCGACGGGTCCATAGGTGCTTGAATGCCAAGGAGGAAGAGGGTAGAGGTTCCCGAGACGTTGAACGGTCAATGATGCATCCTCAATTACATGCAGAGGGAATTAATTGGAGAAGCAGAATAGAGCCAGCACGATGTGAATACCACAGAGTTTGGACTCTCATATAATAAAGGCGCCCCATCACTCCAATCCATCTACTCCCAAGTCTCTACGCAACACTGCTCACTCCAATCCAAGACCAAGTGACTAGAAGCCACAAGCACCTATGGAGGCGATGGACGCGAGCGGCAGTCGGCTGTGCCAAATCATCCAAGGCGCCGGCCTGCGGCCCCGCACCGCGCAGCGTTTCCAGACGGTGCTAATGACCGTAGGCATCGTAGCCCTCGCCGATGCTGGCTTCACCTCTCGCATGGACGACATGATGGTCAACTCCATCTGCAAGTTCACCGCCGTCAAGAAGCGCCCAGACGACCTTACCGTACTGCTCCAGACCGCGCGCCCAGGCTCCTCATTGCCGGCCACCCTCATCGGCCTACATGGTGACGAACTCTTTCAAGCCCTGGTGGCCCTGCAGGTGCTGGAGGTCGTGATGAAGAATGTGCACCTCGAGGCCACGCTCGCCATGCAGCACCTTGCCATGCAAGAAACCATCGACCTGCACATCCACGTCTATGAGGAAATCGTCTACATAGGCCACTACAAGGCAAGCGAGGACAGAAAGACGTTGGCCTTCTTCCAGCGGCTGGAATCTTTGGACGCCATTGTTCAGAAGCACGTTGACCTGGCCACGAAAGCCGCTGCTCCTTAGGCGCCATTCGGTGGGCCGATGCCCTGAGTCGAGGAGGTGGACGTCGTCGATGGATGCATCTCTTCTTCTTGCCTCCTGTAACCAGCACTGCATCGCCTTGTGGCCTTAATGTTTTATTAGTATAGTACTCCCTCCGTTCCCAAATGTAAGCTTTCTAAAGATTCCAGCAAGTGACTACTACATACGGAGCAAAATGAGTGAATCTACACTCCAAACTATGTCTACATACATCTGTATGATGTATTCCATTTGAACTAGTATCTAAAAAGGCTTATATTTATGAACGGAGGGAGTATATGGCATTTTTTATTCCAGTCATAACGTTTTCACTGTGAGGTGGGGCCGCACTTGAGCAAACCCACCCCACCCACCGGGCGTCGGCCGAGTTTAGAATTAGAAGAGAGAAACGAGGGAGGAGAGCTAGCTGTAGCACGAACGCTGTTGTCAGATGGGACTCGTGTTTATAGAATAGGAGTACTGAGCACTCGTGCCTCTTTTTTTGGAGGGAAAAATTAGTCGTATGTCTAGTACCACTAGTTGGGTGCGTGCGACCTATAGCTGTCATCACTTTAGGTCTCCTTTTCGAACCATGGCTATGCTTCACAATACATATTTTTTCATGCATTTATCCTCCTATATGTACTCCTAGGCTATTTCCACGTGCTCCCATTCGCCGACATGTGGGACACAGAGCATCTCGGTCGTAGTGCATGCACGACTCGGAGCATATGCCGGGTTACTTTACATTTTAGACCTCATGAATTACATGCAAACCCCCCACAGAAGAATAAATAAATGAATGAATTACTACATGAAACCGGATTATTTTCGTGGAAACCGGAGCACGTTCATTCAATTTTGGACATAACACATTTATAAAAAATGACCGGACCTAAACAAGTCTAAGGGCCTCTTTGATTTTTCCCACAAAAAAGGGCCTCTTTGATTCACAGGATACTGAAAACACAGGAATGGGGAAAGTATGATGGCGATGAACCGAGACGAGGAGAACTCTAACTCAGTTAGAGGTTAGAGTTAGATTCTAACCCTGAACTAACTCTAAACCAAAGTGGAGTATGGATGATAGGGTTAGATTGACAATAAATGCTCTATCTCAATCATTTGACTACATTGGACCCTATTTTTAGTCAGACTAAAATAAGTCCCTTGGATCCAAGCACCCTCTTGGTGTGGCCGGCTCTTCTGTGGCCTCCTCCAGCTCACAATCGACATAAATGAACCATCTATACAAATCAAGCATGTAAAACATGATAATTTTTACTTTGTCCATACAAATGAGATATCCCACTTAAACATACAAGTCGTCAATCAAGCTTCACAAAATAAAAAAAACACTTCATGAAACAAAGAATGAGCTAACTCAGCACGGAAGTCATGCACAATAGGGAGGGAGCCCGGAGCCCCTCACACACCAAGGGAGGAGCTCGCCATCGTCGCTCTGGAGGAAGGCTCTGTAGAGCCCAAGCCCCGGGAACCCCTCCGACGCCGGCCCTTGCGAGTTGAGGTCGACACCGGCATGGGTAGCAGGGCCGCTTGCCGCCAACTGGGAACTTAATCTTTGGGCCTCTAGAAATAATGCAAGCCTATAACTAAAATACCTAGAAAGGTGAACTGAATCTTTGGGCCTCTAGAAATAATGCAAGCCTGAAACTGAAATACCTAGAAAGGTGAAGTGAATCTTTGGGCCTCTAGAAATAATGCAAGCCTGAAACTAAAATAACTAGAAAGGTGAACTGAATCTTTGGGCCTCTAGAAATAATGCAAACCTGAAACTGAAATACCTAGAAATGTG
>NC_041391.1:452480409-452514594 GCF_002162155.2 Triticum dicoccoides
ATAATGCAAGCCTGAAACTAAAATACCTAGAAAGGTGAACTGAATCTTTGGGCCTCTTGAAATAATGCAAGCCTGAAACTGAAATACCTAGAAAGGTGAACTGAATCTTTGGGCCTCTAGAAATAATGCAAGCCTGAAACTAAAATACCTAGAAAGGTGAACTAAATCTTTGGGCCTCTAGAAATAATGCAAGCCTAAAACTGAAATACCTAGAAAGGTGAACTGAATCTTTGGGCCTCTACAAATAATGCAAGCCTGAAATTGAAATACCTAGAAAGGTGACCTGAATCTTTGGGCCTCTAGAAAGATTTATTACCTCCTCAAGCAACAATAAACAATTCCATGTGTGCACCACAAATCTGTAGCAAGTTTGATCAGGATTTACTTTTCCAAATCAGAATTAGAGCTAGAGCAAGCAAGATCAATGATATGGCCGTGAGACAGAGAAGGAACAAACAAACTCACCCCTCTCGCGACCTCCCTGGTAGATGCGCCGCCGCCGCGCACGATAGAGCGAGAAAAACGACTGGTGAAGGGGGAGGAAGGCGACCTTCGAAGGCCGGAGGGAGAGGGCGGCCGGAGTAGGGCGGCGGAGGCTGGAAGGAGAGGGCGGCCGGAGGAGAGAGAGGGCGAGCGGCGCTTGGGCGGGCGGCCCTATGGGGAACAGAGAGGAGTCATGCGTGAGGGGGGGAGTGATCTGGTGCGGGCAGGTGAGATTTTTTTAGTTCTCTTTTAGTGGGCCCGAGGATAACTAACCCAATTAGAACCTCTCCATCAGGCTAGTTTTTTTAACTGCGTTAGAGCAAACTAGCTCAAACTAACCCCTCTTATTTCGATAATTTGTGGCTATTTCAACCCAAACTAGCTCTAACTCAGGGATCCAAACAAAGAGGAGTGTTACTGCACATGCTACAGTGTGGACCGTAGCTCATTGTTTTTTATGGCCATATCACCACATTGTTTTCTACTGCTGGTTCACTGGGCTACCGTGGTTCGCACTACTGGTTCACTGGGCTGTCGTGGTTCACACTCCTCCTACCTGAGTACTAGTAAGTAAGAGTAGTATAGTATCAGCATCCGGGTCGATGTGTCATGCACCAGATTAGTGCGCGGAACGGAAGGGGGGCATCACCCCGGTCGGAGCGCCAGTAATTCATGACTATAGTGAGTGGTCATATCACAAGTCTTTCCAGCAGTAACGCGCCGTCAAATCGCACAGCCCCACTCGCTCACCCTCCTCGCCTCTCTGTCAAACCGCCTACCCGAAAACTGCCACGCGTACTGCCCGGGAAAAGCCCCGCCCTCAACCTTTAACTACACGAAAATAGTTCGAGCTTGTTTGTTCTATATAAATACAGTACTTACTGTATGTTTATTCACCCGTGGGGTTGTTCAATGAATGGAGGGTACCTCTATCCGGGTTTATTGGTCCCCATTGTATTTCGTGCCAAATTTTTACCATAGATTAAACTAAGAAAATGTTCACGCATGTCACCAAACATTATATTTTTCAAAACTATGTTCAAATACGAATCCAATGAGATAATTTTTTTTGACATGCATTAACATTTTGTTAGTTAAATCTTTAGTCAAAATTTGGCACAAACTATAAAAGGGACCTATAAACCAGGACGGAGGTAGTACTGTAGTAGTAAGTAGGAGTCGTAGAGTAGTCACCTTAAATAGAGAGTTTCTTATCTTTAATGCCATGTACACAAATTGAAACGCTTGTTGTGGAGAGTAAAAAGATAATCACTCCACTATCTATGGACGCAGGGGCCTGAGCACTTGCTTTACTAGGGTTGCTCTCTTCATTCTCTCATCCTCTCCGGATATAAACAAGACAGCGGTAGCGACATTTTCTCTCTGCTCACCGCTGATCACAGATCCGGCCAGATCCCTTCGGCCGGTGTGTGTAGAGGACTAAAAGGTGCATCGTTCACGCGGTCATTGCCGCCGAGGGTGGAAAGCCACAGCTGCTGGAGGGGCCCGATCCTCTGCCCGTGCCGTTCTCTCCAACACAGCACCGGCTCGGGAGGTCCTCCGAACATTCTTCCTCCCTGCCGTATTGTCTGCAGATCCAACCTGCCGCCGCCGACATCCCAGCGACCCTTAGGTATAAGTTCTTCGAAAGCGGCCCTGCTCTATGATGTCTACTATGCAACCTTCTTCTTGTAGACGTTGTTGGGCCTGCAAGTGCACGGGTTTGTAGGACAGTAGCAAATTTTCCTCAAGTGGATGACCTAAGGTTTATCAATCCATAGGAGGCGTAGGATGAAGATGGTCTCTCTCAAACAATCCTGCAACCAAATAACAAAGAGTCTCTTGTGTCCCCAACACACCCAATACAATGGCAAATTGTATAGGTGCACTAGTTCGGCGAAGAGATGGTGATACAAGTGCAATATGGATGGTAGATAAAGGTATTTGTAATCTGAAATAATAAAAACAGCAAGGTAACAAGTGATAAACGTGAGCGTAAACGGTATTGCAATGATAGGAAACAAGGCCTAGGGTTCATACTTTAACTAGTGCAAGTTCTCTCAACAATAATAACATAGATAGATCATATAACAATCCCTCAACATGCAACAAAGAGTCACTCCAAAGACACTAATAGCGGAGAACAAACGTAGAGATTATGGTAGGGTACGAAACCACCTCAAAGTTATTCTTTCCAATCAATCCGTTGGGCTATTCCTATAGTGTCACAAACAGCCCTAGAGTTCGTACTAGAATAACACCTTATGATACAAATCAACCAAAACCCTAATGTCACCTAGATACTCCAATGTCACCTCAAGTATCCGAGGGTATGATTATACGATATGCATCACACAATCTCAGATTCATCCAACCGACACAAAGTACTTCAAAGAGTGCCCCAAAGTTTCTATCGGAGAGTCAAGAACGTGTGCCAACCCCTATGCATAGGTTCCCAATGTAACGAAACCCGCAAGTTGATCACCAAAACATACATCAAGTGGCACATGATATCCCATTGTCACCACAGGTAATCACGGCAAGACATACATCAAGTGTTCTCATAAAAGACTCAATCCGATAAGATAACTTCAAAGGGGAAACTCAATTCATCACAAGAGAGTAGAGGAGGAGAAGAAACATAAGATCCAACTATAATAGCAAAGCTCGGGATACATCAGGATCGTGACATAGATAGAACACGAGAGAGAGAGAGAGATCACACACATAGCTACTAATACATACCCTCAGCCCCGAGGGTGAACTACTCCCTCCTCGTCATGGAGAGCGCTGGGATGATGAAGATGGCCACCGGTGATGGGTTCCCCCTCCGGCAGGGTGCCGGAACGTGGTCCCGAGAGGATTTTGGTGGCTATAGAGGCTTGTGGCGGCAGAACTCCCGATCTATCTTCTGTTCTAGAAGTTTTAGGGTACGTAGGTATATATGGGTGCAAGGGGTACGTCGGTGGAGCTACGGGGGCCCCACGAGGCATGGGGGCGCGCCCTTGGGGGGTGGGCGCGCCACCCACCCTCCTGAGCACCTCCCGTATCTTATGACGTGGAGTCCACGTCCATTAGGTGGGTTTCCTTCCAAAAATAACTTCTCTAGTTGATTTCGTTCTGTTTTGACTCCGTCCGATATTCCTTTTCCTCGAAACACTAAAATAGGCATAAAACAGCAAATCTGGGCTGGGCCTCCGGTTAACAGGTTAGTCCCAAAAATAATATAAAAGTGGATAATAAAGACCAATATTGCCCAAAACAGTAGATAATATAGCATGGAGCAATCAAAAATTATAGATACGTTGGAGACGTATCAAGCATCCCCAAGCTTAATTACTGCTCGTCCTCGAGTAGGTCAATGATAAAAAAGATAATTTTTGATGTGGAATGCTAGTTGGCATAATTTCAATGTAATTCTTCTTACTTGTGATATGAATATTCAGATCCGAAAATTCAAGACAAAAGTTCATATTGACATAAAATTAATAATACTTCAAGCATACTAATCAAAGTAATCATGTCTTCTCAAAATAGCATGGCAAAAGAAAGTTATCCGTACAAAATCAGATAGTTAGGCTATGCTTCATTTTCGTCACACAAAGATGTTCCCAACTTCTATACCCCCGATGAGAAGCCAAGCAATTGTTTCGTCCTTAAATAATCTCAAACTTCTTCAACCTTCACGCAATACATGAGCGTGAGCCATGGATATAGCGCTATGGGTGGAATAGAATATGATGATGGGGATTGTGTGGAGAAGACAAAAAAGGAGAAAGTCTCACATTGATGAGGATAATCAATGGGCTACGGATATGCCCATCAATTGATGTCAACATGAGGAGTAGGGATTGCCATGCAACGGATGCACTAGAGCTATAAATGAATGCTTAACAAAATAAAACTTGTGGGTGTGCATCCAACTTGCTTGCTCACGAAGACCTAGGGCATTTGAGGAAGCCCATCGTAGGAATATACAAGCCAAGTTCTATAATGAAAAATTCCCACTAGTATGAAAAAGACAACTTATGAGACTCACTATATGAAAAACATGGTGCTACTTTGAAGCACAATATATGAGACTCTCTACATGAAGAACAAGGTGCTACTTTGAAGCACAAGTGTGGAAAAAGAGATAGTAACACTGCCCTTTTTATTTATTTTCTTTATTTTCTTTTATTTTTTATTTTTTATTTTTTATTTTTTTGGGCCTTTTTTTCTTTTGGCCTTTCTTATTTTTTTTTCTTTGGGCAATGCTCTAATAATGATGATCATCACACTTTCATTGATTAGAACATATGAATTACAACTCGAAACTACAACAAGATATGACTCTATATGAATGCCTCTGGCAGTGTACCGGGATGGTGCAATGAATCAAGAGTGACATGTATGAAAAATAATGCATGGTGGCTTTGCCACAAATACGGTGTCAACTACATGATCATGCAATGGCAGTATGACAAAAGTAAAGTATGTCATGATGATGAACGGCATGGTGGAAAGTTGCATGGCAATATATCTCGGAATGGCTATGGAAATGCCATCATAGGTAGGTATGGTGGCTGGAGGAAGATATAAGGAGGTTTATGTGTGATACAGCGTATCGTATCACGGGGTTTGGATGCACCAGCGAAGTTTGCACCAACTCTCAAGGTGAGAAAGGGCAATGCACGGTACCGAAGAGGCTAGCGAAGGCGGAAAGATAAAAGTGCGTATAATCCATGGACTCAACATTAGCCAAAAGAACTCATATACTTATTGCAAAAATTTAGAAGTCATCAAGAACCAAGTACTATGCGCATGCTCCTAGGGGGATAGATTGGTAGGAAAAGACCATCGCTCGCCCCGACCGCCACTCATAAGGATGCACAAGCCAGGTACACTTCATGTTTCAAATTTGTTACACAACTTTAACCATACGTGCATGCTACGGGACTTGCTAACTTCAAATAAAAGCATTCTTTGAATTCATAATCACCCAACTAGCATGACTTTAATATCACTACCTCCATATCTCAAAACAATTATCAAGTATCAAACTTTTCTTAGTATTTTCAACACACTCATAAGAAAGTTTCACATATCTTGAATACCAACTATATTAATATTAAGAAAATTACCATGCTATTAACGACTCTCAAAATAATCTAAGTGAAGTATGGGAGTTCATCTATTTCTTCAAAGTAAAACTACCACCATGCTCTAAAAGGTATAAGTGATGCACTAGAGCAAATGACAAACTACTCCGAAAAATATAAGTGAAGGTCAATGAGTAGCTAAATAATTATGCAACTAGGCGAAGACTCTCTCACATTTAATAATTTCAGATCTTGATACTTTAGTCAAACAGCAAGCAAAGCTAAAGAAAACCGCAATGCAAGGATAGCACAACTCATGTGAAGAAGCAAAAACTTAGGCTCAACCGATACTAACAGATAGTTGTTGAAGAAGAAAGGTGGGATGCCTACCGGGGCATCACCAAGCATAGATGCTTGAGACTTCTTGAAATATTATCTTGGGGTGCCTTGGGCATCCCCAAGCTTGAACTTTTGTGTCTCCTTAATTCCTCTCATATCATGGTTTCTCTTTTTATCAAAAGCTTCATTCACAACAAACTCAACAAGAACTCGTGAGATAGATTAGTATAAACCAATGCAAAACCGTATCATTTTCTACTGTAACAAATCACTAACATTATTATTCAACATTTCATACTAAATGCCTCTGCATATTTAATACTCCTAACCTCAAATAGAATCATTAAACAAGCAAACATATGCAAACAATGCAATCATAACAGCAATCTGCCAAAACAGTACAGTCTGTAAAGAATGCAAGATTCATCAAACTTCCCTAACTTAGAAAATTATGAAATAAAATTCCCACCACAGTAAATTTATCAGAGCTCATTATGCAAAAAGTTTCAACCTTATATCATGCTCTGACTTTCTAGGGAATTTTTGCAGCAGCGGTAAACTTTCTGTTTTCAAACAGCAACATGTATATTACTAAAATAGGCATGGCAAAGGCTATCCTTGACTTTTTATTGAAAATAAAGATGCAAAACATTATTCTAACTAACAGAAAGCAAAAACTAACAAAAGGAAATGACGCTCCAAGAAAAACTCATATCATGTGGTGAATAAAAATATAGCTCTAAGTAAAGTTACCGATGAATGAAGACGAAAGAGGGGATGCCTTCCGGGGCATCCCCAAGCTTAGGCTTTTGGCTATTCTTGAATATTATCTTGGGGTGACTTGGGCACCCCCAATATTAGGCTATTTCCACTCCTTATTCCATAGTCCATCGATTCCTTACCCAAAACTTGAAAACTCCACAACACAAAACTCAACAGAAAACTCGTAAGCTCCGCTAGTGAAAGAAAAGAAAACCACCACATTGGTACTGTAATGAACTAATTCTAAATTCATATTGGTGTAATATCTACTATACTCCAACTTATCTATGGTTCATACCCTCCGATACTACTCATAGATTCATCAAAATAAGTAAACAACACATAGAAAACAGAATATGTCAAAAACAGAACAGTCTGTAGTAATCTGTATCAAATGTATACTTCTGGAACTACACAAATTCTACCAAATTAGGAGATCCTAAGCAATTTCTGTACCAATCCAGAGTAAAAATAATCAGATCAATAGGACGTTTCTGTGAATTAACAAAACTAATTTACTGGGTGCAAAAGTTTCTGATTTTCAGCAGGATCAACACAACTATCACCGTAAGCTATCCTAAAGGTCTTACTTGGCACTTTATTGAAACAAAACCTATAAAACATGATTACTACAGTATCATAATCATGTGGATACACAAAAACAGTAAGGATAAATATTGGGTTGTCTCCCAACAAGCGCTTTTCTTTAATGCCTTTCTAGCTAGGCATGATGATGACAATGATGCTCACATAAAAGATAAGAATTGAAACATAACGGGAGCATCATGAAGCATATGACTAGCACATTTAAGTCTAACCCACTTCCTATGCATAGTGATTTTGTGATCAAACAACTTATGGGAAAATTAATCAACAAGCATAGGAAGGCTAAACAAGCATAACTTCAAAACTTTAAGCACATAGAGAGGAAACTTGATATTATTGCAATTCCTACAAGCATATGTTCCTCCCTCATAATAATTTTCACTAGCATCATGAATGAATTCAACAATATAACCAGCACCAAAAGCATTCATGATCTACTAGCATAGAAAATTTACTACTCTCCTCATAAGCAAAATTCTTCTCATGAATAGTAGTGGGAGCAAACTCAACAAAATAACTATCATATGATTTAAAATTAGGATCAAGATGACAAGTTTCATGGTTATCATTATTCTTTAAAGCATACGTGTCATCACAATAATCATCATAGATAGGAGGCATGCTTTCATCATAGTAAATTTGCTCAATAAAGCTTGGGGGACAAAAAATATCATCTTCATCAAACATAGCTTCCCCAAGCTTGTGGCTTTGCATATCATTAGCATCATGGATATTCAAGGAATTCATACTAACAACATTGCAATCATGCTCATCATTCACATATTTTATGCCAAGCATTTTATGTAATTCTTCTTCTAGTACTTGAGCACAATTTTCCTTCCCATCAAACTCACGAAACATATTAAAAAGACGGAGCGTATGAGACAAAATTAACTCCATTTTTTTGTAGTTTTCTTTTATAAACTAAACTAGTGATAAAACAAGAAACAAAAAGATTCGATTGCAAGATCTAAAGATATACCTTCAAGCACTCACCTCCCCGGCAACCGCGCTAGAAAAGAGCTTGATGTCTACTACGCAACCTTCTTCTTGTAGACGTTGTTGGGCCTGCAAGTGCACAAGTTTGTAGGACAGTAGAAAATTTCCCTCAGGTGGATGACCTAAGGTTTATCAATCCATAGGAGGCTTAGGATGAAGATGGTCTCTCTCAAACAATCCTGCAACCAAATAACAAAGAGTCTCTTGTGTCCCCAACACACCCAATACAATGGCAAATTGTATAGGTGCACTAGTTCTGCGATGAGATGGTGATACAAGTGCGATATGGATGGTAGATAAAGGTATTTGTAATCTGAAATAATAGAAACATCAAGGTAACAAGTGATAAACGTGAGCATAAACGGTATTGCAATGATAGGAAACAAGGCCTTGGGTTCATAGTTTCACTAGTGCAAGTTCTCTCAACAATAATAACATAGATAGATCATATAACAATCCCTCAACATGCAACAAAGAGTCACTCCAAAGCCACTAATAGTGGAGAACAAACATAGAGATTATGGTAGGGTACGAAACCACCTCAAAGTTATTCTTTCCAATCGATCCGTTGGGCTATTCCTATAAGTGTCACAAACAACCCTAGAGTTCGTACTAGAATAACACCTTAAGATACAAATCAACCAAAACCCAAATGTCAACTAGATACTCCAATGTCACCTAAAGTATCCGTGGGTATGATTATACGATATGCATCACACAATCTCAGATTCATCCAACCAACACAAAGTACTTCAAAGAGTGCCCCAAAGTTTCTATCGGAGAGTCAAGAACGTGTGCCAACCCCTATGCATAGGTTCCCAATGTCACGAAACCCGCAAGTTGATCACCAATACATACATCAAGTGGCACGTGATATCCCATTGTCACCACAGATAATCACGGCAAGACATACATCAAGTGTTCTCATAAAATACTCAATCTGATAAGATAACTTCAAAGGGGAAACTCAATTCATCACAAGAGAGTAGAGGGGGAGAAGAAACATAAGTTCCAACTATAATAGCAAAGCTCGGGATACATCAAGATCGTGCCATAGATGGAACACGAGAGAGAACACGAGAGAGAGAGAGATATCAAACACATAGTTACTGTTACATACCCTCAGCCCCGAGGGTGAACTACTCCCTCCTCATCATGGAGAGAGCTGGGATGATGAAGATGGCCACCGGTGATGGGTTCCCCCTCCGGCAGGGTGCCGGAACAGGCTCCCGAGAGGTTTTTGGTGGCTACAGAGGCTTGCGGCGGCGGAACTCCCAATCTATCTTCTGTTCTGGAAGTTTTAGGGTACGTAGGTATATATGGGTGCAAGGGGTACGTCGGTGGAGCTACGGGGGCCCCACGAGGCATAGGTTTGTGCACCTCCCGTATCTTCTGACATGGAGTCCAAGTCCATCAGGTGGGTTTCCTTCCAAAAATAACTTCTCCAGTTGATTTCGTCCCGTTTTGACTCCATCTGATATTCCTTTTCCTGGAAACACTAAAATAGGCATAAAACAACAAATCTGGGTTGGGCCTCCGATTAATAGGTTAGTCCCAAAAATAATATAAAAGTGGATAATAAATCCCAATATTGCCCAAAACAGTAGATAATATAGCATGGAGCAATAAAAAATTATAGATACATTGGAGACGTATCACTCTACTGCCCCAGCTCCCCATGTGTCTGCATGTGCATCTTTTTCTACTCCCATCAGCTCTTCCAAAGCGACCTAAATTTTTAGTATTATTAGTGGTAAAGCTACTTCATGCATTCGAATCTAGGGCTTTGTTCAGACAACGAAGAAAAGGGGGAAAGTTGTAGCATGAATCTAGGACTTGATTAAAAGAGGAAATAATATGGTGAAAGTAGTAGAGACCAGATACCCACCGGTCTCTTGGTTGAAAAGGGAAATAATGGGAAAACGCAGTACAAACTGGATAAGGAACAAATCTATTATTGGTTGAAAAAAGGATAGAAAGTGGCGGCTGGTGGACAAGTCAACAGAGTATGTCCAGGATTAGATTTGCTGCCATCACATAGTAAAAGGTCTCCAGGATTAGATTTGCTGCCCTCACATAGTAAAAGGTCTCAGGATTAGATTTGCTGCCCTCACATAGTAAAAGGTCTCCAGGATTAGATTTGCTGCCCTCACATAGTAAAAGGTCTCCAGGATTAGATTTGCTGCCCTCGCATAGTAAAAGGTCTCCAGGATTAGATTTTGCTGCCCTCACATAGTACAAGGTCTCCAGGATTAGGTTTGCTGCCCTCACATAGCGTGAACAAGCTCGGCATCACCACTTTATGCCTCCTTGTAGGTACATTGTGCTGATGCATCCACTGTCGCATGTCCTTATACCAACCTTTTGTTGTTGTTAATGTAAGGGCGCATGTAAAATGAAGCGATCACACTGTTACCATAGGGGCATGTCTAACCAGTGTTATTGTTAATCTAATGCCTCCAGTGATAAGATGCAATTAAACTGTGTTACAAATGGCACTCCTGCTATTTTCCCCAGTATGATAAGTAAGTTGCTCCTTTACGCTGCTGAGTGTTCTGGTGTCCAAACGGCCCCATGCCCTTAAACCAACTCTTTAGCTGCTGTTGATTTACTGTGTCTGGTAAACAAGCAATGCCACCATTAAAGTAATCCCATATTTGAGGAATCTCATTGTTGATCGTAATGCTTCTGGTAACATGAAGCATTGCTGACGTTTTAAAATTTCTATTGTCCTTGCGTGATTGCCATGAACATAATTAAGATGTTTCTTTTCATTTTGTATATGTTCATATATTCTTATGGACCAGCAACTATTTATTTTCTATCATTTTGTGCAGATAGGGATATCCATTTCACCTTGTTGCTATTGTGACCTTTTGGTGAACTACACAAAACACTTTTTTTTGGAATGAGTGTCTTGTGCAGTTTAACTAAAATGTCACGTGGGCAACATCTCTCAATTTTGGTGGAACTTCACAAAATGGTGATTGGAGTTTCCAAAATCTTCGTCAAGTTCTGCTGGTAATCTCGTGCAACATTTTATTAGCCTTTGCAAGATGGAGTCGTCACTGTCACCACAATGGCACTTTATTTTAGTGGAACTGCACAAAAGGATAAGAAAATTATAGTTGCACCTTACATGAGCTGGACAGCCAACCTTAATGTTCCTCAATTTTAGTGAAACTACTAAAGAAGAACCTGCCAGCTCACAAGAGCAAGTACTTCTTGCTAGCTGAATGATGCAATCTTTGCTTCATTTCAAGTGAACTGCAGAAAAAGGCGCATGAATTGAATCATGGAACTCCAGGCAGACCTCATCCAAGTAGAGCTGGAGGTTGAGTTCAAGGAGGCCGCTATTAAAATGAAATCATGCTCTCCTGTCTCCTCGTTTGTGCTGTGCAAACATGCTATGCAAACAGGAATACTCAACTACAGATGTTGTGACGGTCAAGAGCATTCGCCAAGTTCTTCAATTGTATGACATGGCTAGCCAAGATGGATTTAATCCCGATATTCACATTATCAAAAGGCTCTAATGGGTTGGTTCTGAATCTTGCACGCTGGGAATTAGTGAGATGTGTAGGCATCTTTGTTGTACTTATTATTTGAATCTTATTTGTTGGTTCTGAATCTTGCAAGCTGGGAATCAATGAGATGTGTAGGCATCTTTGTTCTACTTTTTATTTGGATCTTATTTGTTGGTTCTGAATCTTGCAAGCTGGGAATCAATGAGATGTGTAGGCATATTTGTTGTACTTATTATTTGGATCTTATTTGTTGGTTCTGAATCTTGCAAGCTGGGAAACACGACATGATGATGCAGAGGACAACAACCATAACAAATAGTTCAAACTTGGTAGTATTATCTTTGTGAAAGTGCGACAAATGTGCTGATCGTGTGCGTCCTGAGAATAATAATTCTAATTGTTGTGCATGTTGATCCTGTGGCACTGATAGAACGAGTGAATGCATTGCTTGTTTTAAGTATAAATTTCTATTAAAGCTAATTAAATTTAAGTAAAGTGACCACTAACTCCTGTTATTATAGTACCAATACAGACCCGCTCGTGAACCGACGTGTGGCCGGAGTAGGTTTCTTAATGGAGGCGTTTGAGTGCGCCGAGGGTGCATCTTCTGCCGGGCGTGTAGCGTATGAGGGAGGGGTAGTAACTGTTGTCGCCTGTACACACTCAGGTTACTGTTGAATCCAGTGCCCCAAGAGCTGAAAAACGAACAGCTGCCGCCGCCTATAGACTCGTTCACTTGAAGAGACTCCAATGGTGATCCGAGGGGTGAGCCTGCTGGATATGGACTTCAGCAAGGAGTTCCCCTTTGAGTTCGCCATTCAGTCCTATGGCTGCACCAAGTTGAATGTGATGTACACCAACGATACGGACTCGGTGAAGCTCTACCTCGCCTCAGTCCTATGGCTGCACCAGGTTCTGGAGCATTCGCCCATTTCATCGGCAGCGCCGACTGCACCTTCGCTACGGTGGAGAGGAGGAAGAACGCGACGATTCGGCCATCTGGTGCAACAAGCTTGTCGACATCCAAAAGCAATACAAGATCATCACCAATGGGCAGGAGAAGGACTCCGTGGTTGACCTCGCTGAGACCATCATCGACCCCTGATACACCAACATGAAAGAAGATGACCTGAACACGTGGGAGGTACCTCTGAATCTAGCCTACATAACCTACATGGCCAAGGACGCATACGCATGCTACGACATGTACAGGCAGATCTTGGACATGAGGACGTGTCTGCTTCCCGTAACCGACGAGTACACGGACAGCCGCAGCGTCATGATCAAGCGTGCCAGGAAGGTCTAGATGTTTTACTTTATCTGTTTATAAGCACCTTTATCATCTGAGTGTTTCATGCATTAGCCTATGTGTCGTAATTATCTGTTTTGTCCAAAATATTTCTTTTAAGACCCATTAACCTGATTGCTTTTTTAGTGGCTATTTGCTTATGTATGTAAACTAGTTCACGTGTCCATAAAAAAACTAGTTCACTCGGCTGCCGTGCTTTGAATCTCCTTCCTCCCAACATATTCTTCTCCTCAGGTGGACCCAGCAGGTCCCTGAATTTTCTCCCACTTTCTTTTTCGATGTAAACTGAGCTTTCTCCCAGTACTTTCCCCTAGAACCAACTCAACTGTCCCACGTCTAGCCTAAAAAATAATAATACCCCACGTACTATTAACTCATCAAATTAAAATGATATTTTATTTCGTAAGTTGAAAGTTCTTACAAAATAATAATAATAATTGTTTATATATAACTTGACAAGTTAACTCCTAGTGATTGCGTACATAAGCTTGCAAAGATTTTACTGACGTGCAATCATGTGTTTATATTTTTATAACATTTCTCCGTCTAGCCCAACATGATATTTTCACCCAGCCCAGCAAGTCCGCGGATTTCGAGAAAAATGCAAATGTGATTTAAACGGGCTGCATAGATGCTACATCATTGTTTCACCCAGCCCACCAAATGGACTAAAAAAACAAATGGACTGGCTAACATGTGGGCCAGTAGGTCGAAGCCTAAGAAGGCATTTGATTTACATCCAACAACCGGCATTCTTCTTCAATCTCTCGTCTTCTTCCCCCAGCGCTGCCGGAACCGCCTGCTCCAGCCTTCGGCGTCCAGCGGCGTTGTTTTGCGCTCCTCAGCGAAACGCTACCCCGCCGACGGCTAGGCCATCCCTCCACTCCGCACCTCCTATTATTCTCTGCCGAGTGTAGGCCCACCCCGCACCTGAACCAGTCAAGTTTCCCACTCCTCTCCGTCTGCGACTCCACTGCCGCGTCTTCCCCATCTCCGGGTCATTCTAGTCTGGGGCCTCGCCGACATCCACCGCCTTGGTGTGCTCGGCGCGGCGTGGTCAACATATGAGAGTCATCGGAAGAGGACTGTACGTGGAGAGCCTGACGGCTGGGACCCACGAGGTCCATGATCGCATGCTAGAAAAGTTCCTCCTTATTACGCACTGTACGTGCACTGTACGTGGGAAGGGCTTCTGTATTTTGCGAAAAAAACGTTCCACCCGCTGACAGGTCGGACCCACCAGCTACATCTTCGCACGCAAGGAAGTACCTCCTTATTACACACCAAAAAATGAATACCCCCTGCTAGCTGGGACCCACCATAGTGGGTGGCTGACTTGTGGGCCTACTAAGTTGACGAGGACGGAGGGCTTTGTCAACTTAGTCAATATTAACGATTCAAGCTCCAGCGACTGTATGATGTCCATCCAACGACCATAGTGCTTCTTCAACCTCTGGTTTTCTTGCTCCAGCCGCCCAAAGCAGCGCCGGTCGTGCCGCGTGCTCCTGCCTCTCATGGCCGGCTGTGATACCGTGGAGGCCTCACCGCCCCCTACTACTCCCACCGCTGGCCCAGGGTATCCCTCTACTCACCCACACCCCCTGTTATTCTGCGGCGACGGCAGCCTCATGCCGCAGCCGAACCAGTGAACCCTCGTACTCCTCTCCGCGTGGGCATCCACTGTCGCGTCTTCCCCGGCTCCATGCCGTCCCCTTCCTAGGCCTCGCCGTCGTCCACCACCTTGGTGCTCTCGGCGCGGTGTGGTCAATGTGGTCAACGACCGACTTCCATCGGAAGAGTACTGTACGTGGAGAGGCTGACAGCTGGGTCCACGGCCACAACCCAAGTTTTTTGTGATTTGCCAAGTAAGTCGCTTTGTCAGGCCTGTTGGGCTGCAAATCTTTCAAGGCGAGGAGAGCTTCATTCGGCTGGCCAAGAGAATAGCCTATCTGTAATGAGAAATGGGCTGTACATTTTTAAAACACATCAAACCGGCAATTAGTTTCAAATATCTTTTTTTCATTTTGAGATTTTAACTTACATTAATTTTTATGCGTGGAGAATTTGTTGGATTTTATATTGATATACTTTTATTTTTAAAATAAGTTTGAATGTGAGTCAAAATTTCGGGATTAAAAACAGTTCGGACCGCACCGAAATATGCAAAATTTCATATAATTTTTTAACCTTGGCCACAATATGGGCTGTAATGCTAACAAAAAGAATATGGGCTCCAAAAAAAACCTTAAGAATTAGCAAATGGTCTGTAAATTATTAGAAATAATGGCAGATGGGTTGTATGCTATTTTCCATAGATTTGAGACTTTCCTAAAAAAAGGTTGACGCACAAGCAGTTACTGTTGGATGTCCATCCAACTGCCGTCGTGCATCTTCAGTCTCTGCTCTTCCTGCTCCAGCTACTCAAACAAGCACCGGCGGGACTGCCTGCTCCCTCCTCCCCACGACCGGCTGTGCTGCCACGCAGGCCTCACCGCCCCACCATACTCCCATCGCTGGCCTAGCCATCCCTCTACTCATTCACACCTGCTGTTATTCTCCAGTGACGGCAGACGAACCAGTAAACCCTCGTACAGTCGTACTCCCTTCCGCGTGGGAAACAACTGCCGAGTCTTCCCTGCCTCCATGTCGTTCCCTTCCTAGGCCTCGCCGTCGTCCACTGCCCTGGTGCTCTCGGCGCGGCTTGGTCAACATGGTCAACGACCGACATGCATCTGAAGTGGACTTTACATGGAGAGGCCGACAGCTGGGTCCACGGCCGCACGCAAGGAAATGCCTCCTTATTACGCGCAAAATAATGATTCCTCCAGCTGACATCAGTTACCCACCGAAAGAGCCTCTGTATTTCGCGAAAAAAATGTTACCGCCGCTGACAGCTCGGACCCATCAGCTATATCTTCGCACGCAAGGAAGTGCCTTCTTATTACGCACAAAAAAAAGAATACTCCCCCTGTTAGCTGGGACCTAGTATAGTGGCAGGCTGACTTGTGGGCCTACTAAGTTGACGGGTACGGAGGGCTTTGTCAACTTAGTCAATATGCAGGATTCTAGCTCCAGTGACCGTACGATGTCCATCCAACCACCGTAGTGCTTCTTCAACCTCTGGTCTTCTTGCTCCAGCCGCCCAAACCAGCGCCGGTCGTGCCTCGTGCTCCTGCCTCCCGTGGTCGGCTGCGATGCGGCGGAGGCCTCACCACCCCCTACTACTCCCACCGCTGGCCAGGCCATCCCTCTACTCACCCACACCCCCTGTTATTCTGCGGCGATGGCAGCCTCACACCGCAGCGAACTAGTGAACCCTCGTACTCCTCTACGCATGGGCATCCATTGCCGCGTCTTCCCCGGCTCCGTGTCGTCCCCTTCCTAGACCTCGCCGTCGTCCACTGCCCTGGTGCTCTTGGCACGGCGTGGTCAATGTGGTGAAGGAATGGCTTCCATCGGACGTGGACTATACATGGAGAGGCTGACAACTGGGTCCACGGCCGCAGCAAGGAAGTGCCTCCTTATTACGCGCAAAATAATTATTCCTCCACCTGGCAGTGGGGACCCACCGGACGGGCCACCATATTTCGTGAAAGAACGTTTCCCCCCTGACTGCTGGGATCCACCAGCTACACCTTCGCACGCAAGGAAGTGCGTTTGGGCAAAAAAAACGATTCGCCCCCTGACTGCTGGGACCCACCAGCTACATCTTCGCACGCAAGGAAGTGCGTCTGGGCAAAAAAAACGATTCGCCCCCCTGACTGCTGGGACCCACCAGCTACATCTTTGCACGCAAGGAAGTGCGTCCGGGCAAAAAATAAATGATTTGCCCCCTGGCTGCTGGGACCCACCAGCTACATCTTCGCAGGCAAGGAAGTGCCTGACAGTCGGGACCCACCTGGTCGAAGCGTATGTAGCGTTGTCATTCTGGTCGCGAACATGTACGTACATACTAGTTGATGTAGAGGCGCGCATGTAGCATGTACACGTACGTACAGCGGCGAGGGTGCAAGAAAGAAAATACGGCCACATACGTACATACAGGGAGGGTCTCGAACGCCTACTCGCGCATACGTACATGGCTGGGTCGGAACGGAGAAATAGCATCGTCGTCGTGTTCATGGGGAGCCAACCGGCTAGGTCGGAACGGAATGCGTGGTCGTGTTCATCGGGAGGGCTTGGACGGAACAGGCGATGGAAACGAGGCCTGGCGTACCGCACAACGGAGGAAATGGACCTCCACTACAAGAAATATGTCAACTAGTGACCTTTTGTCAGTGACCCTGGAAGAATTAGTCATAGATCTATGACCATTTCAGACCAATTGGTCAAAAGCTGTTCGGGGGGCTCCAAACCCTAAACCATTGTGACCATTTTGGTCAGAAAGGTCGTAATTTCCTTACACGAAATGGTCACAAAGCAAACAGTGCTAGTTCGCTGCCTTATTTCTAGTTGTTAATGACCAATATAGATGGTCATAGCCTTGTAGATTGTGGTGGGTTGTGATGACTAGGCGCCATCTCATCAGTTTTGCCTATGTGTCATGTCCATGTGGTAGTTTTTGCCCTAGGTTGTGAAGCAACCTATATTTCTGTTATTCCAAAAATTCCCAAAAAATTCTCATAAATTTTTTGGATCATATCTTTATCAAATATGTCAAAAACATTCCTTGCCTAGTTCAAAAATAATTCGAAAATATTCATTTTCCTATTCTGTTCAAAGCAGCACTTTGTGAAGGAAGTACCACTTTGGCATGTCCAAATGGTATCCATTTTCTACAGTGCTTTCCTATGCCCAAATACCCATCCTCCACCAAATGCCAGCTCAATCCATTCATTATTCTGAGCCCAGCTTCAACATTCGTATTTATGTCCAATGTGGTACTTTGTAAAGCAAGTACCACCTAGGCTCCTCCTTTTGAGGTGAAAATTTGTGAAGACGGTCTTCTTAGTAACTGATCATCCTTATCCAAAACTCACGGCCATTAGCCATGTGCATTTCCCGTACCGCAAATCAAACACTTGGCTGCTTATTCATGTTTGAGCATCGATCGGTCTCCTCGTGAGAATCTTATGTTGTGATTTTATTCCTAGCACCTACCTGGGGAGTGCCCAACCCACTAGACATGCCTAGGCCACCCAGAACACATGGAACGCCTCGATCATGCGGTGACCATGCGGCGGGCATGCGAGCTTACGCGCTCTAGAGTTGGGGCCCTCGGCCACCGTCCAAACCTCGATGTCTCGCCATCAAACCATGTATTTCTGATTAAATAGATACTTATTTACCTAGAAATTATTTTTGGAAAAAATAAAGAGCAAACTATGAGGCAGCTGCAGTTCAAATTTGACCCGTTTCCAAATGAATCAACGGCAATTTGTCTTTTTCACCAGAGGTGCATCAAAACTTTTTTCACCCAATCATTTTGTCAATTGTGCATTATATATGGCCTAGTAATTTATAAAATTGATTTGGTCCATTTTTGCAACAATTATTTGGTAGTTCCTTCACAAAAAAACCTCCTTTTGGGCACTCGGAAAACGAAAAATGAATTTTCCGTGCAAAGAAAATGAAAACTTCCTTAGGAAACATTGTTTGGAATTCCAAGATGTACCATTGTGCACAATATGAGATAATTTGAACAAACTATGCCATGAATGTGGCCATAAGATTGATCATTTGGCTTGAAAGCCATGAATCTTCATGCATGATAGCTCATTTCTGAGAACACTTTTTTAAAATAATTACTGTATTACAAGTTTATTATTTTTCCTGGAAACTTGGTCACATATAATGACACAATGCGAAGGATTTCCAATTTTTGATTTTTTTGAATTTTTTATGCCTGTTTCAAAATGCAGTCAAAACGGCGGGCTTGACCATTCCTAGCTAGTGGTTGAATCTTGAATTTTTTTTGGTGTTTCTATGATTAAATAGATACTTATGTACCTAGAAATGATTTTTGGAAAAAATAAAGAGCAAACTACGAGGTAGCTACAGTTTAAATTTGACCCGCTTCCTACTAAATCGGCAGGAATTTGTCTTTTTCACGAGAGGTGGATCCAAACTTTTTACACCCAACCATTTGGTCATTTTTGCATTAAATATGGCCTAGTATTTTAAAAAATTGATTTGTTCCAATTTTGCAACAATTATTTGGTAGGTTCTTCAAAAAAAACTCATTTTGGGCACTCAAAAAATGGAAAATGATTTTTTCGTCCTAAGAAGATGAAAACTTCCTTTGGCAACATTGTTTGCCATTCCAATATGCACCATTGTTCACAATATGAGATCATTTGAACAAACTATGCCATGAATGTGGCCATAAGATTGATCATTTGGCTTGAAAGCCATTCATCTCCACACATGATAGCTCGTTTCTGAGAACATTTTTTAAAATAACTATCGTATTACAAGTTTATTATTTTTCCTGGTAACTTGGCCATATATAATGACACAATGCAAAGGTTTTCCAATTTTTTGATTTTTTTTTGAATTTTTCATGGCCGTTTCAAAATGCGGTCAAAACGGCGGGCATGACCGTTCCTAGCTAGTGGTTGAATCTTGGAAAACTTTTGGTGTTTCTCTGATTAAATAGATACTTTTGTACCTAAAAATAATTTTTGGGAAAAATAAAGAGCAAGATATGATGTAGGTGTAGTTCAAATTTGACCCGCTTCCAGCTGATTCGGAAGGAACCCGTTTAAATGGCCAAAAATAGATAGAAAGATTGGAAATGCATTAGAGTTGGTGATCATTCATAAAATGTGGTATAATTTGATTGCAAATTTTAGTGGTGCCATTTTGCAAAATAATACTGGCAGTTGCTTCACATTTTACTATGTTTTTAGCACTTAAACTATTTTAAATGACAAAAGTATCGAACCAATCAGGATCTCTCTCCCGGATCGCCCCACTCTATGCAATCTGAACCGCCCACGGCGTATGGATCCAACATCCACCCTCTCACCCATCCACATCCACCCACTCTCCCCTGCACACCACTCATCCCCCGCACGACTCTCCTCTCTCTCCCAGATCCATACGCCGCCGCCACCATCCTCACGGATCCATCCGGGCCTCGCCCGCCGCCACGAACCAAGGCCGGGAACGTCTACCACGCGTCGGATCTGACATCAGCGCTCACCCCCTCAGCCCCATGCACCCACGACTGCCACCCCAACCCTCTCCCTCCCTCTTTGATCTCGATCTGCTCTGCTCTCCACCGCCCGCCTCGGCCTCGCCGGAGATAGAGGCGTCGCCACCCAGCAACCACGGCTGGCTCGCCGGCATGCACAACGCTCCATCAAGCTGGCCGGACCGCGGCGCGCGCGTGGCCTGGCTAGGGTCTCTGGCCACCAGGAAGGGACGGCGCCATCGGCTCTCTTGGCTCCGGCGACTGCGACCGCGACCGGCAACTAGTGGCGGGCGTCTCTCCCAGGTGATAGATGAGATCCATCTCCCTCCCGCCTTTATCCTTGGTTCGTTCTCTCTTGCTGCGTCAGATCTGTTTGCTTCCGGGTTGGTAGGTTGGTAGTCGGATCGAGATTGATTCCATGCCGCCCACGATTATCCATAGCGACGCTCCTTCAACCCGGAGCCCAGTAAAAGTATCCCCCCGCCCTATTTTTGGGTCAACAGTGGAGTAGGAGTAGGAGTAGCCCTCGCTAGCGGTGTTTATGTAGCATTTTTTTACCTTTTCATCAAATTTGCATCACATATTTGTTATATATATCATAATGATTAAGAATCTTAATATTTGACTGTTTTCCATCATCTTGCAGTTTCTGGGACGAGCGGGAGCACGAAGTGCTTTGGCTGTTCTGCAACTCGAGTGACCACGGTAAAGGGCAGGTGCCATGGTGGCAGGTACTTGTGCGGTGAGAAGCAACCTCCGGCTGATCATCAGGGTCATGGCGCCCCTCACCTAGTGCATGTGTGCCACTGAACCACTCCTGTAGCTCAAGGGACGCTACAAATTTTCTGTTATAAGTGCCTTTCCTTCATACTACTATGCTCCTGCATATGCTTCTTTGGCTGACATATTTGCTTTCGACAACAGGTTATTAGCCAATACGAACTCTAGGTCTTACAGTAACATGACAGGCCCATATTTTCTCTTGCGAAACTGAACAACCACTCATTTTGGCCATATTGCAGTCACTTGGAAACATTATTGTAGCCTCTATGCATAGTCAGATAATGCAAAATATCTGCGGTATGTCAATATTGTAAGAATCTTGGGGCTTACAATCTTTAGAATAACACCTAGCTCCAGAGTTTCAGAATGATTAAGAATTTGAAGGTAGGACTGTTTTTCACTCATCTCGCACTCTGTTCGCCCAAAATGAACCCAACTGCCAAGTCAGGTGTTTCTTTTCTACCTCAGTGTTTAGGCTATTTGAAGACAACACACTTGCTTCAGGCCTTGTTTTACGATTTATGTTCTGCGGCATTTCAGTCACATAGCCTGGACCCCGCACAACATCCCCTTCTAGTCCGCTCGATTTCTCTTTTGGTCTTGTCATGTGCTGAAATTAAGTGGTAGCATCAGATGCAAATTTATGAGTGATGATCCGTAACTGTCAACCATTGGTTTTAATATGCAAACAACAACAGTGCTAGAGATGCTGCAATATATTTAATGTATACTTTGTTGTAAGTTCTTGCTTACATTAGTGTCTTTCATGTCTATCCTAATTAATGTGTAACTAAGAATGAATATATTTCTCTCTTTTTAGACTGCTAGACTGTACAAGTTGAATGATCTGCTCTAGCTTAAACAAGTTGGGATCCATAAATACAACAATACTTCGTCTGTGTTTCACCTAGCTTGCAACTAATATCCTTACTGCTAATTTACCTCAAGTTTATCTAAACATGGCTGAACTGAGCGCTGCAAACTCCTGGAGTAATTATTTTCATTACATCACAGTTAGCTGAGAATATTGACTTGAATATTTTATGTATGCCCTTATGCATGTACACACAGGGTTGAGTAAATACCGAGCTACAGTGGAACAACCTGGAGTTAGAGAACTTCAATGACAAGATCAACGAGGTGATCGGCGTTATGGTGGCTGTGTACGGCGGCAACCAGAAGTTCTCCGGTGAGTTGGCTCCATCTCCTACCCTTAGCTTCCTCTTTTCTGCTCCTATAGCATGCTCTGTTTGTTTAGAACACTAGCAGCAGGATTCTACCATGTATATGTACTAAGCAGCAGGAGCTCAAGCACCCCGTGTACACTAGCAGCTTGAGTTTTTGTGTTTGTGAAGGATGCCATGTTCACTACATGCTAAATCTTTCACTCCTGGATATTCCATGTTCACCGAATGTTTATCTTGTCATGTGCCAACTTAAATGCTCTAAACAATTTACATGTTAATAACGAGTGTCGAGTTATGCGCTTCCTGTCAATTACATGTACCTTTTATTGGTTATTAATTATGATTCTTATAGATTTAGAGCTGTTAATTATGGTTCTATTTCATTGTTGACCTTGCAATAAAAGACTGTTAATGTGGTCAGTAGTATGATTTTCATGTCCGGCCAAATGGTATTTTGGGCTTTCCAAAGTGATTTGTACCCAACTTCTTGCTTGTATACTTGTTCTGTATTTTGTTCTTAATTGTTTTTATTGTTAGCAGTACTAACAATGTGGATTTCCTCTGGCAGGAGCTCTATGCAAAAGAATCTCCATGCAAAAGCAGATTGGAAGGAGGTCCATATTGAAGAAGATTGATAGGAGCAGTAGAGGTTGTAATACTGTATTACTGTGATTGCCATTCTATTTGTGTTGTATGATGTATCTGTGTTTACCTATAAAAAAATGTATCCATGTTGTAATATTGTGATTGCCATTCTAGTTATTATTTCAAACATTGTTTTTTGTCAGTGCTGATTTAAATATTGGTTACTTATTTCGTGTCAGATTGAAATATGAAGAACTGACCTTGGGAACCATTACTAGAAACTGACAATTAGGACCCGTCTTATGAGAAAAAACTGAAACTCTTGGGCCAAGAAGGCCACGGTCCAAGAATTAAAAATGACTTTGAATTATTGGGCTTAACCCATATAGCCGAATAGAATTTGTAGGAAAATAACAATAGGAAGGCCGAATTGCTGGGCTTGGCCCAAGTAAAGCACTGACCGAATTGTTGGGCTCGGCCCATGTAAAACGCCGGATCGGACCGGGCTGATTCTTGTGCCACATCAGCTTGCCACACTAGATGCCTACGTGGCCTGGGGAGGTTGCTAGTGACCAAAACGCCACAGTAGACGTACTTTGGTCATAAACTTCGACCATTCCAGAAGAAAGGTCGCTATAATCAGTTTACGACCGCCAGCTTTTGACCTTCTGTTTTTGGTCACAAAAAGGTCGCAAATGAAAAACCATGACCTTTCAGTGACCAATAGTGGTGGTCACAAGTTGACATATTTCTTGTCATGCTCCTAAGTTTGGAACGGGGTCCTGTTGATTGGGAGGGGTGTGGCGTACCGCAAAATGGAGGAAACAGACCTCCTACGGTCGAAATGGGGGTCCTGTTGATCGGGAGGGGTGTGGTGTATCACAAATTGGACGAAACGGACCTCCTACGGTCGAAACGGGGTTCTGTTGATCGGGAGGGGTGTGGCGTACCGCAAAACGGACGAAACGGACCTCCTACGGTCGAAACGGGGGTCTTGTTCATCGGGAGGGGTGTGGCGTACCGCAAAACGGGACTCCACGGGATACTGTTCATCTCCACCGTCAACCTCCTCCAGCCTCCACGGGCTACCGTCGACCTCCTCCAACCTCCACGGGCTCCCGTTCATCCAGCCTCCACCGCGCGCTACTCCACCGGCTACTGTTCAACCACCTCTCCATGGGCACCCCTCCACCGTCTACTGTTCATCCAGCCCTCCACACCACGGGGTCCTGTTCAACCACCCCTCCACGGCCACCCCTCCAGTGGCTACTATTCATCCAGCCCTCCACACCATGGGGGTCCTATTCATCCAGAGGCAACGCCACCGCTCACTATTCATCCAAATCCCCCGCAACGCTCACTGTTCATCCAATCGATTGGCTTCAGTTAGCAGCAGTAGCGAAGGAATCGCTCCATCGGGTTCAGTTAACAACCATCGATCGATCACTCGGGTTCAGTAACGCATAGCCTACAGTGTAATCGCTCAGGTTCAGTTAGAGCCCAACGCCTCGCTCGGGTTCAGTTAGAGCCAATGCCTCGCACACACGCGCGTACGTGTACGAGAGAAACGCGCATCGCTCGGCCCCCGACCTCCCACCGTAACCAGCAACTCCCCGAAATTTTCCTCCACCTCGCTTCTACCACGGTTTTTCCGTCATAAACGGCCCAAAGAATGTCATGCAGCTGCGACTCTGGCCCGCCCAGGACGAAAAGCCCATTTTCTGTCATGATTTTTTGTCATAGAAGTAGGAGCCCACCACATCTATGATGATACCGGGTTTTGTCACAATTATCATCATAGAAGTGTCATATGTATGATAGAAAAAAAATTCGTTCGGCCCAAAATGTCGCGGATGTGTCTTTTTTTTAGTGATAGGGTGTACGAATGAGGATGGCAAGTTCCTAGCTACGGTGAGATTGTACACAAATGTTTACGAGTTCAGGCCCGTCTCGGAGGAGGTAAAAGCCCTACGTCTCGGTGCCCTGAGGCGGACGACTGGAATATGGTGTGTGTGTTATAGGGGGTGCGAACCCTTGTCCCAGGGGAGGGGGTGGCTTATATAGAGTGCGCCAGGACCCAGCCCACCTCTGTTATAGGGGTTCAATGTACATAAGGACAGGGCATTACTGGTAACGCCATCTATAAAGTGTTGTTAATGCCCTTGAAGACTACGGAGTGAACGCCTAGCCGTTGTTGTCCTGTACGGCTCCTGGTCTTCAGTAGTTCGAGTGGTTTCTTGTATGGTCGAGTGATATCAGGAGGGAGGGGTACCCGAGTGGTATGACTGGTCGAGTGGATTGCACTCAACGCCTTCAATTGGTACTCTCTGTTGTTTCTTGGGTGCCTTTGCTTCTAGGGTAGTGACCTTGGGTAGGGTGTATAGGTCAAGCCTATGACCCTACCCTAGGTCTATATCCTCATCACAACCCCCTGGGCACGCCTGGGCCTCTTGGCATGTCCTGGTGGGTTGTGCCCACCTCGGGCCTCCCCTCTAGTACTTCTCTGGCCTACTGGGTGTCTTCTGGTCAAGAAAAAATCACCAAAAAGTTTTGCTGCGTTTGGACTCCGTTTGATATTGATTTTTTGCGAAGTGAAAAACAAGCAAAAAACAACAACTGGCACTGGGCACTATTTCAATAGGTTAGTACCAAGAAATGATATAAAGTTGCTATAAAATGATTGTAAACATTCAAGAATGATAATATAACAACATGGAACAATAAAAAATTATAGATACGTTTGAGACGTATCAGCATCCCCAAGCTTAATTCTTGCTCGTCCTCAAGTAGGTAAATGATAAAAACAGAATTGTTGATGTGGAATGATGCCTAACATGTTCATCACGCATTCTTTTCTTTTGTACCATGGACATTTGGACTTTTATATGGTTCAAACAATGAATTCTCTTGAAACTCAACAATCTATATTGTTTGTCACCAAACAATTGCAATTCAATTTATTCAACAGAGTCTGAGTAAGAGCTCCACATACTCAATCATCATATAGTCTTCCATGATTGCTAGTACTCAAAGCATATTCCTAGAACAAATGGCATACATCAAACACAGAGAAAGATAGGGGCTTAATATCTTGCCTCCCAACTTATTTATCATAGAGACAATTGTCAACAATAATAATTCATGATCAAATATATTTTACTGGTCATATGTGCCTAGATCTTTCCCCATCACATGATGCTTGCCAACTAGAGAATAATTGACGTTAAAATGAGAATGCATACTATTGACTCTTGCATAAAAGTAAATACTGAAAAGTAAAAGATAGGCCCTTCGCAGAGGTAAACAGAGGCTGTCATGCGCTTTTTATTTGGATGCCCAAGATCTTAATGCGAAGAAACATCATGTTATATTGCCCCTTATGATAGCAACCTTTATTATGCAGTCCGTCGCTTTTATTACTTTGCCATCACAAGTTCGTACAACGCTCAATTTTCCCTTACAATAAAAGATCAAACATATTTAGGAGCAATTTTTTTTGCTTTATGCACTGATGACAACTTACTTGAAGAATCTTATTGAATTCATAGGTAGGTCTGGTGGACACTCATGGCATGAAACTAGGTTTAAGAGTTTTTGATGCACAAGTAGTATCTCTACTTAGTACGAACTATTGGCTAGCAAAAGATCCTAAGAAAACACCACATGTTGAAGGACCATAACAACATAACTTCTATGAAAATATACACAACCATAACTCATTACGTTGTCTTCCTTGTCCAACTTCAACTAATTTTCTCAAGTTTGAAAATATTCAATGGCTATTCACAATCATAAAAGATTTCCAAGATAATATATTTTTATGTGAAAGTCTCTTCCTTGTACTAATCATTCATGAATTGCTTGCATGACCAATATTATGATTGTCAAGCTTCAAAAGATTTCACTTTCTAAACCCATTAATTGTGAAGCTACTACTAGGCATTATATGAACATATAATTTCAACTTCATGATATTCACAAACTACTCCAAAAAGATATAAGTGAAGTTCACATGAGTAGTTAAGTAAAAGGGTAGTTATTTGAAGACTTTCTCTCTCATTTAAAAACTTTCAAATCTATGTATTTTATTCAAACACCAAGCAAAACAAAATAAAATGACATTTCAAGAATGGCGCATATCATGTGAAGAAGCAAAAACTTAGGCTCAACCTATACTAACTGATAATTGTTGATGAAAAAAGGTGGGATGCCTACCGGGGCATCCCCATGCTGAGATGCTTGAGACTTATTTAAATATTAACTTGGGATGGCTTGGGCATCCCCAAGCTTGAGCTTTTATATCTCTTTAATTTCTTTTATATCACGGTTCCCCTAAATCTTAAGAACTTCATCCACACAAAACTCAACAAGAACTTGTGAGGTAAGTTAGTGTAAACCAACTCGAAACCTTATCATTCTCTACTGCAACAAATCACTAAAATTATAATATAACATTGAATACTAAATTCCTTTTTATATTTAATACTCCTATCCTTAAATAGAATCATTAAACATGCAAACATATGCAAACAATGCATTCATAACAGCAACCTGTCTAAACAGGACAGTCTGTAAAGGATGAAGAAGGATCCATACTTCTCTAACTAAAAAAATTCTAAATATTTACCAAACTATATAAAATTGATCATAGCTTGTTGTGCAAAAAAATTCATCATTTTATCACATTCTGACTTTTCTAGGGAATTTTTGCAATAGTGATAAACTTTCTGTTTTGAAACAGCCACTCATGAACTTTCAAATTGAGCGTGGTAAAGGTCATACTTGACATTTTTATTGAAATAAAAGATACAAAACCTTATTCTAAATAACAACAAGCAAATCTCAACAAAATATAATGATGCTCCAAGCAAAACACATATCATGTGACGAATAGAAATATAGCTCCAAGTGAGGATACCGATGGTTGTTAGAAGAAAGAGGGGATGCCACTCGGGGCATCCCCAAGCTTAGGCTCTTGGTAGTCTTTAGGTGCTGACATGGGGTGACGAGGGCATCCCCAAGCTTATGATCTTTGTACTCCTTATTCCTTCATCCATCATGATCTCACCCTAAACTTGAAAACTTCAATCACACAAAACTCAACAAAACATTCATGAGAACCATTAGTATAATAAAACAAAATCACACTTCATCTACTTTTCCAAACCCATTAATATTTTATATCTACTTTATTATAACTTCACCATGGCTTATACCCCCCGATACAATCCATAGATTCATCAAAACAAGCACACAACACAATGAAAATAGAATCTGTCAAAAACAGAACAGTTTGTAGTAATCTGGGAACCACAAAGTTTATGGATATCTAAAAATTCTGAAACAAATAGAAAAACAGACAAAATTTGTATACCAATCCAGTACAAAAAGAATCAATCAAAAATCACGTACCAACATTTTTTTTGCAATTTTTCTACCGAACGCAAAAGTTTCTATTTTTTACATCATTCCCAAGGTCTTGCTTGGCACAAACACTAATTGAAAACACTAAAACACCATCATAACAGAAGTTTAATGATGTATTTATTATCAAACATAAGCAAAAATAAAGGAAAAAAACTTTGGGTTGCTTCCCAACATGCGCTATCGTTTTATGTCTCTAGCTGGGCATGATGATTCCAATGATGCTCACGTAGAAGTAAAGAATTGAAACATAAAAGGGAGCATCATGAATGACATGGAAAGCACATTTAAGTCTAACATACTTCCTATTCATAGGGATTTTGTGAGCAAACAGTTTATGGGAACAAGAATCAACTAGCATAGGCAGGCAAAGCAAGCATAACTTCAAGATTTTTAACACATACACAGAAAACTTGACATTATCGCAATTCCTACAAGCATATGTTCCTCTATCATATTAATTTTCAGTAGCATCATGAATGAATTAAACAATATAACTATCACATAAAGCATTACTTTCATGATCTACAAGCATAGAATTTTTATTACTCATCACATAAGCAATTTTCTTCTCGTCAATAGTGGTGGGAGCAAATTTAATGAAATAACCATCATGTGCACTTGATTAGAATTATGATGACAAGTTTCATGGGTGTTATTATCATTTATAGCATACATGCCATAACGATAATCATCATAGATAGCAACTTTGTTGTCATAATCAATTGAAACCTCTTCCAAAATAGTGGAATCATCATTAAATAAAGTCATGACCTCTCCAAATCCAGTTTCATCAATATTGTGAAAAGATTAAACACCCCCCAAAATAGTGGGATCATTACCTAGAGTTTCACTCTTCCATACCCACATTCTTCACTATAATCATCATAAATAGGAACCATGCTACCATTATAACAAATTTGCACATCAAAACTTGGGGGATAAAAAATATCATCTTCATCAACACATAGCATCCCCGAGCTTGTGGATTTGCCTATCATTAGCATAATGGAAATTCAAAGAATTCATACTAGCAACATTTCATCATGCTCATCATTCAAAGATTTTATGCCAAATATTTTATTGAATTCTTCTTCTATTAATTGAGCACAATTTTCCTTTCCATCATTTTCACGAAAGACACGATAAAGATGAATAATTTGAGGCAACCTCAATTCCATTTTTTCAATTATCTTTTATAAACCAAACAAGTGATAAAACAAGAAACTAAAATATTTGATTGCAAGATCTAAATATATACCTTCAAGCACTCACCTCCCCGGCAATGGCGCCAGAAAAGAGCTTGATGTCTACTAAGCAGTCTTCTTGTAGACCCGTGTTGGGCCTCCAAGCACAGAGTTTTGTAAGACAGTAGCAATTTTCCTTGAAGTGGATGACCTAAGTTTTATCAATCTGTGGGAGGCATAGGACGAAGTGGTCTCTCTCAAACAACCCTACAACTAAATACAAGAAATCTCTTGTGTCCCCAACACACACAATACAATGGTAAATTGTATAGGTGCGCTAGTTCAACGAAGAGATGGTAATAAAAGTGTATTATGGATGGTAGAAATATATTTTTATAATCTAAATAAATAAAAACAGCAAGGTAGCATGTGATAAAAGGGAGCACAAACGATATTGCAATGCTTGAAAACAAGGCCTAGGGTTCGTACTTTCACTAGTGCAATCTCTGAACAATGCTAACATAGTTAGATCACATTGGTGGTTCATTGGTGATATGACCCGGCTGGGACTTGGTGGTTCATTGGTGACCCAGCAGATTATAAGCCGGCAGATCGTAAGCGGGCGGACAGTTAAGCCAGATTGTGCTGGCAGATTGTAAGCCGACAGACAGTAAGCCAGATGGTAAGCTGGCAGATTGTAAGCCGGCAGACGGTAAGCTAGATTGTAAGCCAGATCGTAAGCCAGATTGTAAGCCGGAAGTTAAGAAGCCCAAGACATTAACTGGTGATAAGCCCATGGAGAGAAGCCCGTGAAAAGAAATCAGAATAGTTTAAGTCTTAATCCGAGTTGGACTCTACATGTAACTCGCCCCTTCAACTTATATAAGGATGGGCAGGGCACCCCAAGAGGGGAGGTTGAATAATCGTTAAGGGTAGACACAGCTAGGAGAGCCGGAGATACGGCGACTCCCTCATGATGATAATGAGACCTAGCCACAAACAACATGTAGGGTTGTTACCGGATGATGTTTCCCGGGGCCTGAAGTTGTCTAAATCCTTGTCTTGTGTGTTGATCCGCCTTGCGTCTCTAACCCCAATCAACCCCTCTCAAGCTACCACATAGATGCATTGGCCTCACGACTAAGTCCTCACACTAGGACATCTGCCGTGACAATTCCACGACAGTTGGCGCCCACCATGTGCATGGTGGTGATGAGTTCTTGGAGGGATCTCTCCTAGGTTTTTTGAGAAGCTCGTGACCCACCGGATCAGCAAGAGCCAGTGTGGAAGAATTCACGTCAACTATGAAGTGCATGAGTCAAGATTGAAGTAGTTTTCAGCGGCGGTGTGTATAAGATTGAGCATGAAAATTTAGGGTGGCATTTGTGTTGCACCGGGCCCCCAAACCGCCGAGACATGCAAGAAATCGGTCTCTCCAAGATAAACCACCGCCTCATGTGGTCTGTTAAAAGCTGGCAGGTTCCGTCGACGGAAGTAGATGCATCAAATTAATCCTCGTCCAAGCCAACTTAAACCAGTGCAATCGGTGAGTCACCAATCCGAGGTATTCAGAGACAGTCAATAGGGGTCACCTATGTCATCTACCAGTCCAAACGGCAATCAGACAACTGCTTGTGGCCACGTGAGAGCTCCAGGTCGATCTAACATACACACATAAATCAAGTCTCCATTGATCGACTTGAAAAGTAAAGCCTGATGGATTCCCAAGCTCTTTCATGTGAAAGAAACCTCAACTAGTACAATCACTACACACGCACTGACTCGAAGGAAGTCATGGATGTCAAATTGGTAAAAGAAATCATGTCCATGACCTGGATTCACCGTCGCCGAGCTGCAACAGGTTTGACCACAAGTCATCGTCATGACCAGCCTCTAAGCCGCTGGACCCGCTGCTCTGATCCGAGTCGCCGTCTCTGAAACTGTCTCGCTGTTGAATTTTTTTGAACCGGCCATGGTTCTGAGCCGCCGCTGCCTTTGCTATGTGGCAGCAGCCCTGTCAAATCGCCACCTCCGTCGTGGTTAAAAGCTCTTGCCAACGTGCCATCGAGCTGCCCCGGGTCAACCCGCTTCCGTTGTGGCCACGGCCCGCTTCACTCTACCTTGGGCTGGCCTCGTTGAGCCGCCGTTTTGGGTCGCCGGCCTGCTCGCCCACCGGCCATGCTCGAGCCGTTGCTCCTCTGCTGTCACCGGCCCTGTGAAGCTGCCAGCCATTTTCACCGATGCACCCCTAAATCACCCAACGGCCTCACCTCTGCCTCTGAAGCTGCACCGAGCCGCCGCACCCCTGAGTCAACCAAGGACTGCCTCAACGTGTCTGTGAGCCGTTGTCGGGCGCAGAGCTGCTATGGTCCTTGTTGCTAAGACGCCATACTGCTGCTCTAGTGTCGCGACACGGCCTGAGCGCCTCCGCCCCTGCCACAAGGACTGCCCTGCCTCCGAGCCGTCTCATGCTTGTCTTGCCGCGGCCACACCCGTGCGTGTTTGAGCTACCTGCTGTGGAACTCCTCCACCTCGAGCCGCTGTCGTGCCGCCACGGACCCCCCCCCGCTGCCTGGACCTGCCTTGCTCCGCCGTTTCTCTGAATCGCCTGGAGCCACCCCTGCCAGGTCATGGCTGGCCTCTGTTTCGAGCTCCACAAGCTGCCAGTGCGCCGTGAGCCGTCCCGTGGCTGGTCCCCTGTTGCTAACTACCTTGAACGTGTGGAACGGCTTATGGAGAATACGACCCGGGTGGTGTTAGTACTTGTACAAATTGCCGTAGCTCAAAGTCAGAAAGAGAGAAAAAGACTGCCAAAGAAAGGGCAGTAGTCAGCTTGTTCAGGCATGTACGGATGACAAAGCACATGCATGGACAATCCTATAAACCGGCTACCACAACAAAGTAAAATTGACTATGACCCGGAGAAAAACAAAGATACGAAAGCGAAATCGAATTACTCAGCGGCTGCAACTAGGCCTTCGCCAGCAAGCCACTGTTGTCGCTCGCCCTAGCCCTGCTACTCCAAGCTACTGTCGCGGTGGCGCCGGGTCACCTTTCCGCTGAGCGCCCCTCCAGTTGCTTCAACTCGCTGATGCGGCCTGCCACGGGTCTCCGCCGGCCTCGCTTCAAGCCGCTTGCAGCTACGACCTCGACAAGTCGGCCTCGCCACGCCTCGCTGGGGTGCCGCTGCAGCCGTGAATCACCTCGAGCCACTGACCACCTTTGCCGCTGTGGCCATGGGCTCGCGTTGAGCCGCCGGACTCCTCTATCACTTTGGCCGCAGGTTTATTTTAAGTCGCCCGTCCTTGTTGCCTCTGCCGTCGTGGTAGAACTCGCTGACCCGCCGTCTCGTGCCACTCCAAATCATCACCATAGGCCGGCCCTGCTACCTCAGAGCCGCTTCCGAGCCACTTCGACCCAGCCTCTGCTACTGTTGAGCTGCCGCGGCCACTTGGTGACCTTTGCTACTGTGAGCCGGTCCTGCTGGAGTTTGCTTCTGTCTTTACCACATGTTACCACAGACGTCGTCCCTACAATAGATGTTGCCGTTTGCGTTCGCCGACTCAGGAGCCAGCAGACAGGATGGAGCATTATAACCCGAACAAGTCCGATGACGTGAACATTTTACGCGGTGCTAATCATCTGTGGGTCATCTGTTGTCTGGACAAATTAGGACAATTTTTCACTGCAAAGAGCGATAGTCGTGTCATGGATGTATTGCTCATGCCACCATTATCATGAGCTAGCATCTGCCCGTACCATGATGCTCGACGAATATATGTGCAAACCGCCATTTTTTACGGTCCAATTTACATCAACATGACGTGGTTGACTCACCCGTCCACGCGGCTTACCACGCCTGCGATTGACTCGCCCGTCTGCGTTGGCTGACAACACCGCAGCCGGCTCATCTATCTGCTCCCGCGGCTGACTTGGTCATGATTGATTTCAGCTTCACCATGGTGATCATCAACACTGCGGTGGATAATTTCTGGCCTGACATATCAGGTGAAATCTATCCAGTATATTTATATATTACATATTGCTTTCTTTAAAAGAGCAATTACTCTGGCTTGCAAGTTTTCCAATGCAGGATAAGTTGTCTACTGCAAAAGGGATTATTATATCACTGAGTTGTTGAATGACTCATACTGGTTTATATCACAGTCAAATATGGAGAATCTCAAGACAACTCCTTGAGTCGTCTTAAGACTCGGGGGCTACAATGACATGACTCGGCAAAATTGGCCAGTATCAGTGAATCAAGCACTCCGGGTCATTGGAGGGAAAAATAACCCGGTCCCGGAGGCTACCACCATATTGGTGAAAATTTAAAGGCCGTCAGAAAATTTTCAGCTTAAAAAGAAGGATTCCGGTTCAAAATCCGGTTCAAGGGAAATCTGTCTCCCACAAAGCTTTGAAGCTCTCAATTATCTCTTGCAAAGTTCGAATTCTCAGGAAAAATTAAAGGTTGGCAAAGAGAATTTGTTGCCATGATGCGCGGTTCAAACATGGGTATCCTACCTTATTGGCTTATCTTAATGGTCATTTGGGGGCTTCCTGCCCATATTTGGGGCATAGCTGTGAATATCCCTCTTGATTGGCGCAATGCCACACTTATGGTCACTTGGGGGCTTCCTGCCCATATTTGAGGCATAGCTGTGAATATCCATCTTGATCGGCTCAATGCCACATTTATGGTCACTTGGGGGCTTCCTGCCCATATTTGAGGCATAGCTGTGAACATCCCTCTTGATCGGCTCAATGCCACACTT
>NC_041391.1:452514930-452556685 GCF_002162155.2 Triticum dicoccoides
ATAGCTGTGAATATCCCTCTTGATCAGCGCAATGCCACACTTATGGTCACTTGGGGGCTTCCTGCCCATATTAGAGGCATAGTTGTGAATATCCCTTTTGATCGGTGCAATGCCACACTTATGGTCACTTGGGGGCTTCCTGCCCATATTTGGGGCATAACTATGAATATCCCTCTTGATGAGCGCAATGCCACACTTATGGTCACTTGGGGGTTTCCTACCCATATTTGAGGCATAGTTGTGAAATCCCTCTTGATCGGCTCAAAGCCACACTTATGACCGCAAACCACTTGGGGGCTTCCTGCTCATATTTGAAGCATAGCTGTAAACATCCCTCTTGGTCCGGCTCATACGCCATGAAAGCGTCGGAGCTTTAGGTTTGGCGTCCTATGAAAGCCTTGTTTCTCTCGGTTTTATTCGTTATCTTTTTTCTGAGCATTTTTTGGATTCATATATCTATGCCGTATTAAAATATGGCTTGAGACAATTCAGGCCATGTGGCCTTCATCTCTATGGCTCATCTTTGAGCATATCTGGAGTTTATTAACCCAGCCTGAGTTTTGGACTATAAGTCGCCAATATATTTATAAATAGCCAAACTTGGCTGGATTCTCATGCTAACATGGAATAATGGAAGTTTTCATACCGGATTATCTTATTCAAATCTTTAATAGCCAACATGGCTTGATTTTTATTATGGTTATCATTAACCAGTATTATGATTGAGGTTTTCAAAGTCGCTTTAGCGCAATGGCTATTATTTTATCAATGGATATGATTTATTCTACAATGGAAGGAATAGTCCCGAGTCGCTGCAGGCTTACGACCCGGCACTTGGGGGCTACATTATTCAAGTTGAGATTACATCAAATATGCAAGTCCCATGTCACTGCCAGCATGCACCATGGTACTTGGGGACTGATGCAAAGTCATGTTTTATTTGCCTTATGGAAGACCCGACTCATCACATCGTAATGAGCCAGCCCTTGGGGGCTACCAATTGCTCCTATAAAAAATTCAAGGTACACAAGCCTTAATCCATTATATTTGAATGGTCCATTGCTCAGTTGGTAGAGTACAAAAGCTCTTAAACCTTATGGACGTGGGTTCGAGCCCCATGGTGGGGGTTACATCATATGATGTTATTTTCACTGAAGTATATATAAAGTCTCAACTCGGTATTATCTTACTGAGCCGTCCCTTGGGGGCTACATGTTGCGGCTCAAGTCTACATGATCATATCTACAAAGTCCCTGCTCATTATTGCATAATGACCCAACCCTTGGGGGCTACGCTGGTTGAAGTTTTTTATGAGCTTAAGGCAATTACAAGTCAGAGGTTGCTGCAAGCATGACAACCCGGCACTTGGGGGCTACATATGTGGAATATTCAGTTTTGACTAGTGACTGAGATGAACAACCTGGATTTCTTCAAGGTTGCAACATTTATATTGAAGCAAGTCTTAAGCTGTTACTATGCTCCCTTCTTAAGACTTGGGGGCTACAAGTGATACACATATATGGGAGGTACATTTTCAAGCTTGATGTTAGCAACAATTATGACCCGGTGCTATCAATATTTACAAACCGGATATTTGGCAATGTTAAACCGTGGGAGCTGAATCAAATGAATTATTCTTCACAATATTTTTCTGTGAGAAACCAATGTCGGCAAATTGATTATGAAGCTGGCCTATTGACCCGGATTTTCTAGAAGAAGGAAATGACAAAGACTTAAGAATGATCAGGTGCCGACTTACAAGAATATTTAACCCAGAGCACAACCTGTCAAATTTGTTCTTGTGTTTAGGTTGCAGGATCAGTTTAACATGGATAAATCCAAATTAAACTGGGGGCTAATGTCAGGGATATACCCCGCGGTATGACCCAGACGGAGATATGACCCGGCTGGGACTTGGTGTTTCATTGGTGACCTGGCAGATTATAAGTCGGCATATCGTAAGCCGACGAACAGTTAAGCCAGATTGTAAGCCGGCAGATTGTAAGCCGACAGACAGTAAGCCAGATGGTAAGCCGTCAGATTGTAAGCCGATAGACGATAAGCCAGATTGTAAGCCAGATCGTAAGCCAGATTGTAAGCCGGCTGTTAAGAAGCCGAAGACGTTAAATGGCGAGAAGCCCATGGAGAGAAGCCCGTGAAAAGAAATCAACATAGTTTAAGTCTTAATCCAAGTTGGACTCTACATGTAACTCGCCCCTTCAACTTATATAAGGAGGGGTAGGCTGATATGTCTCCAACGTATCCATAATTTTTGATTGTTCCATGCTATTATATTACCCTTTTTGGATGTTTATGGTCTTTATTTTACACATTTATATCATTTTTCGGGACTAACCCGCTAACCGGAGGCCCAACTCGTATTGTTGTTTTATTGCCTTTTTTAGTATTTCAAAGAAAAGGAATATCAAACGGAGTCCAAAAGGAATGAAACCTTTGGCAGCGTGATTTTTGGGAAGATTATGACCCAGGAGACTTGGAGTTAAAGTAAAGGGAGCATCGAGGAAGCCACTAGACAGGGAGGCGCGCCCACCCCCCCTGGGCGCACCCTACCCTCTCATGGGCCCCTCGAGGCTCCCCCAACCGACTTCTTTCGCCTATATAAGCCTATGTACCCTAAAAACATCGAAACAGGAGATAGATCAGGAGTTCCGACGCTGCAAGCCTCTGTAGCCACCAAAAACCTCTCGGGAGCCCGTTCCGGCACCCTGCCGAAGGGGGAACCCATCACCGGTGTCCATCTTCATCATCCCGGTGCTCTCCATGACGAGGAGGGAGTAGTTCACCCTCGGGGCTGAGGGTATGTACCAGTAGCTATGTGTTTGATCTCTCTCTCTCTCTCGTGTTCTCTCTATGGCACGATCTTGATGTATCGCGAGCTTTGCTATTATAGTTGGATCTTATGATGTTTCTCCCCCTCTACTCTCTTGTGATGAATTGAGTTTTCCCCTTGAAGTTGTCTTGTCGAATTGAGTCTTTAATGATTTGAGAACACTTGATGTATGTCTTTCTGTGTTTATCTGCGGTGACAATGGGATATCACGTGCCACTTGATGTATGTTTTGGTGATCAACTTGCGGGTTCCGCCCATGAACCTATGCATAGTGGTTGGCACATGTTTTCGTCTTGACTCTCCGGTAGAGACTTTGGGGCACTCTTTGAAGTACTTTGTGTTGGTTGAATAGAGGAATCTGAGATTGTGTGATACATATCGCATAATCATGCCCACGGATACTTGAGGTGACAATGGAGTATCTAGGTGACATTAGGGTTTTGGTTGATTTGTGTCTTAAGGTGTTATTCTAGTACGAACTCTTGAATAGATTGATCCGAAAGAATAACTTTGAGGTGGTTTCGTACACTACCATAATCTCTTCATTTGTTCTCCGCTATTAGTGGCTTTGGAGTGACTCTTTGTTGCATGTTGAGGAATTGTTATATGATCTATATATGTTATTATTGTTGACAGAACTTGCACTACTGAAAGTATGAACCCTGGGCCTTGTTTCCTATCATTGCAACACCGTTTACGCTCACTTTTATCATTAGTTACCTTGCTGTTTTTATATTTTCAGATTACAAAAACCTATATCTACCATCCATATTGCACTTGTATCACCATCTCTTCGCCAAACTAGTGCACCTATACAATTTTCCATTGTATTGGGTGTGTTGGGGACACAAGAGACTCCTTTTTATTTGGTTGCAGGGTTGTTTGAGAGAGACCATCTTCATCCTACGCCCCCCACGGATTGATAAACCTTAGGTCATCCACTTGAGGGAAATTTTCTACTATCCTACAAACCTGTGCACTTGCAGGCCCAACAACGTCTACAAGAAGAAGGTTGTGTAGTAGACATCAAGCTCTTTTCTGGCGCCGTTGCCTGGGAGGTGAGTGCTTGAAGGTATATCTTTAGATCTTGCAATCGAATCTTTTTGTTTCTTGTTTTATCAATAATTTAGTTTATAAAAGAAAACTACAAAAAAATGGAGTTAAGCTTGTCTCATACGCTTTGTCTTTTTAATATCTTTCGTGAGTATGATGGAAAGGAAAATTGTGCTCAAGTGCTAGAAGAAGAATGCATTAAAATGCTTGGTACTAAATCTTTGAATGATGAGCATGATTGCAATGTTGTTAGTATGAACTCTTTGAATATCCATAGTACTAATGATGATTGCATTAGTTATGATAAAAATGTCTCTTATAAGCATGTTAATTTTTGTGGAGTAGAACGGGTTTGCATGGACACACCAAAGAGAGAAAATAGATATTGCAAGAGGCATAAGTATTTAGAAACTAAAGGGTTTCAAGAAAGGCTAGATAAGAGTGCGGAGAATTTAAGATATCTTTAACATTGTGAATTTTCCAGTGAACGTGATCATTTACATCTTCAATGCAAATTGTTTCATAATCAAATCGTGTCCAAAAATTGTGATGATTTGATCTCCCTTGATCATTACAATGAACTTAGATTGCTTTTGGGTTGTGAAGAATTGAAACGTGCAACTAAGGTTATTCCAAAATTTAATCTTGAGCATTTCCTTGATATTGATCTAGAGACGATTTATATGTTTCATGCGGTGAATTGCATTGAAAATCCTTATATTGCCAATTACCTAAAGAAAAGAAAGCAAATAGAAGATGATGAGAATACTAATGAAAGGGAAGATACTTACCAATATCCTCCTATTATTTCTTATGAAGAATTAGGTAACGAGGAGGAGCTTTCTATTCAACCAATCTCGTCAATAAGGAGCTCAAAGAGGAAGGTTGAACCCACACATAATGTGAAGAAGAAAAAGAAAAGCAGGAGCAACAAATGTAGAAAGGTATCCCTCCCAAATTATGTTGCTCCTACTACTCATTGTGATGATGATAATTGCTATACTATTGGTGCTATCCATATTTTTAATGATGAGAGTGATTATGCTTATGATATGAAAGGGCCCAAGCTTGGGGAAGCTATGTTTGATGAGGATGAAATATTTGAGAATATATTTGCTGAAATTAATGTTTTTCCCAAGCTTGGGGATGCTATGTTTAATGAAGATGATATTTTTAGCATCCCAAGTTTTGATATGCAAAGTTGTTATAATAGCATGCCTCTTACCTATGATGATTATATTGATGAAAGTGGGTTTGGAAGAGTGTCAACTTTAGGAAGTAGTGATCCCACTATTTTGGAAGATGTTGAATCTTATTGTGATGAATATGAAAGTGGATTCGGAAGAGTGTCAACTTTATTTAGTGATGATTCCACTATCTTGGAAGAGGTTTCAATCGATTATGATGAGAACGAAGTTGCTACTTACGATGATTACTGTGACGAAACTTATGCTATAAAAAGCAGTGATGATTATATTTAGAATACTTGTCATGATTATGATTACCCTTTTTCTGAACATTACTCTTTTAATGTGGAAACAATTTTTAGTGTTCAAGTCTCTTATGATACTCCCACTATTCCGAATGAGAAGAATTTTGCTTATGTGGAGAGTAGTAAAAATTCTATGCTTGAAGATTATGAAAGGAATGCTTTAGGTGATGGTTATATTGTTGAATTAATTCATGATGCTACTGAAAATTATTATGAGGGAGGAACATATGCTTGTAGGAATTGCAATAATATCAAGTTTCCTCTCTATGTGTTGAAAATCTTGAAGCTATGCATGTTTTACCTTCCTATGCTTGTTGATTATTGTTCCCATAAGTTGTTTGCTCAAAAAATCCCTATGCATAGGAAGAGAGTTAGACTTAAATGTGCTAGTCATATGCTTCATGATGCTCCCGTTATGTTTCAATTCTTATCTTTTATGTGAGCATCATTGTCATCATCATGCCTAGCTAGAAAGGCATTAAAGAAAAGCGCTTGTTGGGAGACAACCCAATACTTATCCTTACTGTTTTTGTGTGTTCACATGATTATGCTACTGTAGTAATCATGCTTTGTAGCTTTTTGTTTCAATAAAGTGCCAAGACCTTTAGGATAGCTTACGGTGATAGTTGTGTTGATCCTGCTGAAAATCAGAAACTTTTGCACCCAGTAAATTAGTTTTGTTAATTCACAGAAACGTGTTATTGATCTGATTCTTTATTCTCTGGATTGGTACACGAATTTCTTAGGACTTACTAATTTTGTAGGATTTTTGGAGTTTCATAAGTATACCTTTGATACAGATTACTACAGACTGTTCTGTTTTTGACAGATTCTGTTTTCTAGGTGTTGTTTGCTTATTTTGATGAATCTATGAGTAGTATCGGAGGGTATGAACCATAGAGAAGTTTGAATACAATAGATATTACACTAATATGAATTTAGAATGAGTTCATTACAGTACCTAAGTGGTTGTCTTATTTTCTTGTACTAACGGAGCTTACGAGTTTTCTGTTGAGTTTTGTGTTGTGGAGTTTTCAAGTTTTGGGTAAAGATCCGATGAACTACGGAATAAGGAGTTTTAAGAGACTAAGCTTGGGGATGCCCAAGGCAACCCAAGGTAAGATTCAAGGACAACCAAGAGCCTAAGCTTGGGGATGCCCCGGAAGGCATCCCCTCTTTCGTCCTCGTTCATCGGTAACTTTACTTGGAGCTATATTTTTATTCACCACATGATATGTGTTTTGCTTGGAGCGTCATTTTATCTTGTTATTATTTGCTTGCTGTTATTTATAATAATGTTTTGCATCTTTATTTTTCAATAAAAATGTCAAGGATAGCCTTTACCATTCTTATTTATCTAGTATACATGTTGCTGTTTGAAAACAGAAAGTTTACCGCTGTTGCAAAAATTCCCTAGAAAAGTCAGAGCATGATATAATGTTGAAACTTTGTGCATAATGAGCTCTGATGAATCTTCTACAGCGTAGTATTTTTCTCATAATTTTTGGATTTAGGGAAGTATTGATACTCTTGCATTCTTTACAGACTGTGCTGTTTTGGTAGATTGCTGTTATGTTTGCATTGTTTGCATATGTTTGCTTGTTTAATGATTCTATTTGAGGTAGGAGTATTAAATATGCAGATTAATTTAGTATGAAATGTTGAATAATAATTTTAGTGATTTGTTACAGTAGAAAATGATAAGGTTTTGCATTGGTTTATACTAACCTATCTCACGAGTTCTTGTTGAGTTTGGTGTGGATGAAGCTTTTGATAAAAAGAGAAACCATGATATGAGAGGAATTAAGGAGACACAAAAGTTCAAGCTTGGGGATGCCCAAGGAACCCCAAGATAATATTTCAAGAAGTCTCAAGCATCTAAGCTTGGGGATGCCCCGGTAGGCATCCCACCTTTCTTCTCCAATAACTATCAGTTAGTATCGGTTGAGCCTAAGTTTTTGCTTCTTCACATGAGTTGTGTTATCCTTGCAATGTCATTTTATTTTGCTTTGCTTTCTGTTTGAATACAATACCAAGATCTGAAATTCCTTAATGTTAGAGAGTCTTCACATAGTTGCACAATTATTCGACTACTCATTGATCTTCACTTATATCTTTTAGAGCACGGCGGTGGTTATATTTTGTAGGAATTGCTAGTCTCTCATGCTTCACTTATATTATTTTGAGAGTCTTTTAGAACAGCATGGTATTTGCTATGGTTACAAAGTTGTTCCTACAATGATGAGCATCCAAGTTGGGTATAATAAAAACTATCATAGAAAGTGAATTGGATGCCATGATCAATTTGATACTTGATAATTGTTTTGAGATATGGAGGTAGTGATATTAAAGTCATGCTAGTCGAGGTGATTATGAAAAATGCTTGTGTTGAGGTTTGTGATTCCCGTAGCATGCACGTATGGTGAACCGCTTTGTGATGAAATTGGAGCACAATTTTATTTATTGATTGTCTTCCTTATGAGTGGCTGTCGGGGACGAGAGATAGTGTTTTCCTACCAATCTATCCCCCTAGGAGCATGCGCGTAGTGCTTGGTTTTTGATGACTTCTAGATTTTTGCAATAAGTATATGAGTTCTTTTGACTAATGTTGAGTCCATGGATTATACGCACCCTCACCCTTCCACCATTGCTAGCCTCTCTTGTGCCGCGCAACTTTTGCCGGTACCATACACCCACCATATACCTTCCTCAAAACAGCCACCATACCTACCTATTATGGCATTTCCATAGCCATTCTGAGATATATTGCCATGCAACTTTCCATCGTTCCGTTCATATGACACGCATTACTTTTGTCATATTGCTCTTTGCATGATCATGTAGTTGACATTGTATTAGTGGCAAGGACACCTTCATAATTTTCATACATGTCGCTCTTGATTCATTGCATATCCCGGTACACCGTCGGAGGAATTCATATAGAGTCATATCTTGTTCTAGCTTTGAGTTGTAATTCTTAAGTTGTAAATCCATAAAAGTGGGATGATCTTCATTATTAGAGCATTCTCCCAGTGAGGAAAGGATGATGGATACTATGATTCCCCCACAAGTCGTGATGAGATTTCGGACTTTACAAAAAGAAAAAAAGAGAAGAAAGGCCAAAAAAAGAAAGGCCAAAAGAAAAAAAAAGAAAAAAAGAGAAAAAGAAAAAAAAAGAAAAAAATATAATGAGAGAAAAAGAGAGAAGGGACAATGCTACTATCTCTTTTTCCACACTTGTGCTTCAAAGTAGCACCGTGATCTTCATGATAGAGAGTCTCCTATGTTGTCACTTTCATATACTAGTGGGAATTTTTCATTATAGAACTTGGCTTGTATATTCCAATGATGGGCTTCCTCAAAATGCCCTAGGTCTTCGTGAGCAAGCAAGTTGGCTGCACACCCACTTAGTTTCTTTTGTTGAGCTTTCATATATTTATAGCTCTAGTGCATCCGTTGCATGGCAATCCCTACTCACTCACATTGATGTCTATTAATGGGCATCTCCATAGCCCGTTGATACGCCTAGTTGATGTGAGACTATCTTCTCCTTTTTATCTTCTCCACAACCACCATTCTATTCCACATATAGTGCTATGTCCATGGCTCACGCTCATGTATTGCGTGAAAGTTGAAAAAGTTAGAGATTACTAAAGTGTGAAACAATTTCTTGGCTTGTCATCGGGGTTGTGCATGATTAAATACTTTGTGTGATGAAGATAGAGCAACAGCCAAACTATATGATTTTGTAGGGATAACTTTCTTTGGCCATGTTATTTTGAGAAGACATGATTACTTTGATTAGTATGCTTGAAGCATCACTATTTCTTATGTCAATATGATGGTTTATTTTGAATCATTTGGATCTGAACATTCATGCCCCAATAAAGAAAATTACATTGAGAATTACGCTAGGTAGCATTCCACATCAAAAATTCTGTTTTTATCATTTACCTACTCGAGGACGAGCAGGAATTAAGCTTGGGGATGCTTGATACGTCTCCAACGTATCTATAATTTTTTATTGTTCCATGCTATTATATTACCCTTTTTGGATGTTTATGGGCTTTATTTTACACATTTATATCATTTTTTGGTACTAACCTACTAACCGGAAGCCCAGCCCGTATTGCTGTTTTATTGCCTTTTTCAGTATTTCGAAGAAAAGGAATATCAAACGGAGTATAAACGGAATGAAACTTCGGTAACGTGATTTTTGGGAAGATTATGACCCAGGAGACTTGGAGTTGAAGTAAAGGGAGCATCAAGGAAGCCACGAGACAGGAGGGTGCGTCAACCCCCCTGGGCACGCCCTACCCTCTCGTGGGCCCCCTCGAGGCTCCCCCGACCGACTTCTTTCTCCTATATAAGCCTACGTACCCTAAAAACAGCGAAACAGGAGTTAGATCGGGAGTTCGACCACCGCAAGCCTCCGTAGCCACCAAAAACCTCTCGGGAGCCAGTTCCGGCACCCTGCCGGAGGGGGAACCCATCACCGGTGGCCATCTTCATCATCCTGGCGCTCTCCATGACAAGGAGGGAGTAGTTCTCCCTCAGGGCTGAGGGTATGTACGAGTAGCTATGTGTTTGATCTCTCTCTCTCTTTCTCTCTCTCGCTCTCTCTCTCTCTCTCTCTCTCGTGTTCTCTCTATGGTACGATCTTGATGTATCGCGAGCTTTGTTATTATAGTTGGATCCTATGATGTTTCTCCCCCTCTACTCTCTTGTGATGAACTAAGTTTTCCCCTTGAAGTTGTCTTGTCGGATTGAGTCTTTAATTATTTGAGAACACTTGATGTATGTCTTCCGTGTTTATCTATGGTGACAATGGGATATCACGTGCCACTTAATGTATGTTTTGGTCATCAACTTGCGGGTTCCGCCCATGAACCTATGCATAGGGGTTGGCACATGTTTTCGTCTTGACTCTCCGGTGGAGACTTTGGGGCACTCTTTGAAGTACTTTGTGTTGGTTGAATAGATGAATCTGAGATTGTGTGATACATATCGTATAATCATGCGCACGGATACTTGAGGTGACAATGGAGTATCTAGGTGACATTAGGGTTTTGGCTGATTTGTGTCTTAAGGTGTTATTCTAGTACGAACTCTTGAATAGATTGATCCGAAAGAATAACTTTGAGGTGGTTTCGTACACTACCATAATCTCTTCGTTTGTTCTCCGCTATTAGTGGCTTTGGAGTGACTCTTTGTTGCATGTTGAGGGATTGTTATATGATCTATCTATGCTATAATTGTTGACAAAACTTGCACTAGTGAAAGTATGAACCCTAGGCCTTGTTTCCTATCATTGCTATACCGTTTACGCTCACTTTTATCATTAGTTACCTTGCTGTTTTTATATTTTCAGATTACAAAAACCTATATCTACCATCCATATTGCACTTGTATCACCATATCTTCGCCGAACTAGTGCACCTATACAATTTTCCATTGTATTGGGTGTGTTGGGGACACAAGAGACTCTTTGTTATTTGGTTGCAGGGTTGTGTGAGAGAGACCATCTTCATCATATGCCTCCCACGGATTGATAAACCTTAGGTCATCCACTTGAGGGAAATTTGCTACTGTCCTACAAACTAGTGCACTTGCAGGCCCAACAACGTCTACAAGAAGAAGGTTGTGTAGTAGACATCACAGGGCACCCCAAGAGGGGAGGTTGAATAATCATTAAGGCTAGACATAGCTGGGAGAGCCAGAGATACGGTGACTCCCTCGTGATGATAATGAGACCTAGCCACAAACAACATGTATGGTTGTTACCGAATGATGTTTCCCGGGGCCCGAAGCTATCTAAGTCCTTGTCTTGTGTGTTGATCAGCCTCGCGTCTATCATCCCAATCAACCCCTCTCAAGCTACCACATAGATGTGTTGGCCTCACGACTAAGTCCTCACACTAGGACATCTGCCGTGACAATTCCATGACACATCCTCAACATGCGATGAAGAATCACTCCAAAGTTCTTATCTAGCAGAGAACATAAGAAGAAACTGTTTGTAGGGTACGAAACCACCTCAAGGTTATTCTTTCCGATCCATCTACACTAGTGTTTGTACTAAAATAACACCAAGTTATCCTTTCCTATCAATCTATCCAAGAGTTCATACTAAAATAACACCATTACAAATTGAGATTCATAATATTCAATCAAACACAAAGAACCTCAAAGAGTGCCCCAAGATTTCTAACGGAGAAACAAAGACAAGAACGTGCATCAACCCCTATGCATAGATTACCCCAATGTCACCTCGAGAATCCGCGATTTGAGTGCCAAAACATATATCAACTGAATCAATATGATACCCCATTGTCACCATGAGTATCCATATGCAAGACATACATCAAGTGCTCTCAAATCCATAAAAAGTATTCAATCCGATAACAACGAAATCTCAAAAGGAAAACTCAACTCATCACAACAAGATAGAGAGGGGAAACACCATATGATCTTACTATATTAACAAAGCCCGCGATACGTCAAGATTGTGCCATCTCAAGAACACGAGAGAGAGAGAGAGAGAGAGAGAGAGAGAGAGATTAAACACATAGCTATTGGTACATACCGTCAGCCCTGAGGGTGGACTACCCCCTCCTCATCATCGTGGCTGCAGGATGATGAAGATGGCCTTTGGTGATGATCTCCCCCTCCGGCAGGGTGCCGGAACAGGGTCTGAATTAGTTTTTGTGGCTAGAGAGGCTTGCGGCAGCAGAAGTTCTGATCTATCAACTCCCCTACGGTTTTTGGAATATTTTGGCATTTATAGGGCGAAGAGGCAGTGCGGGAGGTCACCGAAAGGGGCACAAACCCCCTGGGCGCGCCCTGGTGGGTTGTGCTCAGGTAGGCCCCCCCACTCTAGTACTTCTCTGGCCTATTGTGTGTCTTCTGGTCCAGAAAAAATCACCAAAAATTTGCGCTGCGTTTGGACTCCGTTTGATATGGATTTTCTGTGAAGTAAAAGACAAGCAAAAAACAACAACGGGCACTGGGCACTATGTCAATAGGTTAGTCCCAAAAAATGATATAAAGTTGCTATAAAATGATTGTAAAACATCCAAGAATGATAATGTAATAGCATGGAACAATCAAAACTTATAGATACTTTGGAGATTGATGGTAGCTGGAACTACGTCGGTATTTCCCCAAAGAGGGAGGGATGATGTAGCACAGCGACGGTATGTATTTCCCTTAGTTATGAAACCAAGGTATCGAACTAGTAGGATAACCAAGAAACACAACGTAAGCAGCACCTGCACACAAACAACAGCACCTCGCAACCCGACGTGTTAACGGAGTTGTCAACCCCTTCCGAGTAACGGTGCCATAAATTGCGTGATGACGGGAGAAAGTTGTGATAGATTTAAATAAAAAATCACAAATAAATAAAAGTGCAGCAAAGTATTTTTGTATTTTTGGTTTAATAGATCTGAATAAAAATGCAAAGGAAAAGTAAATCGCAAGGCAAATATATGAGAAAGAAGACCTAGGGGCCGTAGGTTTCACTAGTGGCTTCTCTCGAGAAAAATAGCAAATGGTGGGTAAACAAATTACTATTGGGAAATTGATAGAACTTCAAATAATCACGATGATATCCAGGCAATGATCATTACATAGGCATCACGTCCAAGATTAGTAGACCGACTCCTGCCTGCATCTACTACTATTACTCCACACATCGACCATTATCCAGCATGCATCTAGTGTATTAAGTTCATGGAAAAATGGAGTAATGCAAAAAGAACGATGACATGATGTAGACAAGATCCGTTTATCTATATGGCGGTAGATATAGACCTCATCTTTTTATCCTTAGTAGCAACGATACATACGTGTCGGTTCCCTTTCTATCATTGGGATCAAGCACCGTAAGATCGAACCCACTACCAGGCACCTCTTCCCATTGCAAGATAAATAGATAAAGTTGGCCAAACAAAACCCAAATATCGGCGAAGAAATACGAGGCTAAAAGAGATCATGCATGTAAGAGATCAAAGAAACTCAAATAACTTTCATGGATATAAAAAGATATAACTAATCATAAACTCGAAGTTCATCAGATCCCAAAAAACACACCGCAAAAAGAGTTACATCATATGGATCTCCAAGAGACCATTGTATTGAGAATTCAGCGAGAGAGAGAAAGCCATCTAGCTACTAACAACAGACCCGAAGGTCTACAAAGAACTACTCACGCATCATCGGAGAGGCACCAATGGAAGTGGTGAACCCCTCCATGATGGTGTCTAGATTGGATCTGGTGGTTCTGAACACTACGGCGGCTGGATGAATATTTCGTTGACTCCCCTAGGGTATGTGGAATTTTGGGGTATTTATAGAGCAAAGAGGAGGTCCGGGGGGGGGGCTGACCGAGGTGGGCACAACCCACCTCCTGGCGCGCCCTGGTGGGTTGTCCCCTCCTCGGGACAGCTCCCAGGTGCAACCAGGGCCCATCTTCCTTCTTCTGGCCCATAAAAATTCTCCAAAAAGTTTCGGGGCATTTGGACTCCGTTTGATATTGATTTCCTACGATGTAAAAAACATGGAAAAAATAGCAACTGGCCCTTGGCACTATGTCAATAGGTTAGTACCAAAAAATGATAAAATGATTATAAAACATCCAAGACTGAAAATAAAACAACATGGAACAATAAAAAATTATATGTATGTTGGAGACGTATCAGCATCCTCAAGCTTAACTCCTGCTCGTCCTCGAGTAGGTAAGTGATAAAAACAGAATTTTTGATGTGGAGTGTTGTTCATCGAGTCATATCATATTCTTTTCTTTATAGCATGGACATTTGGACTTTTATGTGATTCAAAGCAATAGTCTAGTTTTGACATGATAATTTAGATACTCAAGCATATCAACAGGCAACAATGTCTTTCAAAATATCAATGCTAAAATAAGTTATCCCTAGCCCATCATGCTCAAACATTGATCCATTCATGAAACATATTCGAATACTAGCTATACCCAATAGTTACTCACGATCATATTGCCTCTTAGTTGGTGCTTTTGTAAGAGAAGATGGATACTAAAACGAAAAATAATAATGGCATAACGTAAAAAAGAAAGGCCCTTCGTAGAGGGAAGTAGGGATTTGTAGAGGTGCCAGAGCTCAAAGCAAAAAATCAGAGATAAAAACATTTTGGGAGGTGTATCCATCCCACCAACGAAAACGACGTAGAGCTACGAACACTTTCCATGCTAGATATGCCATAGGCGGTTCCCAAATAGAAAATAAAGTATATTCCTTTTTCCACCATACTTTCACGTTCCATGGCTAACCGTATCCACGGGTGCCATCCATACCAACACTTTCCAAGGAATTTATTATTTGACAACATAAAGTAAATCCATTTTTGCATTTCGGGACTGGGAATCCCTAAAACCATTGCCTTACTCTCGTGCAATGACAAGTTAATAAACAATCATCATGAGAATAACACATCCAGCATGGAAAATACGAGCCACCCATTACCGTTCCACGAGCGAAACAAAATACACAAAAGAGAATTTTATTTTGAAAATTAGAGATGGCACATGCAAATTTTCTTAGAACGGCAAAATAATACCGCATATAGGTAGGTATAGTGGACTCATGTGGCAAAACTGGTTTAAAGGATATTGGATGCACAAGTAGAGATCATACTTGGTGCAAAATGAAGGCTAGCAAAAAGATTGAGAAGCCACCAACCAAGGAACGAATAATTTCATAAAGCAAGCATTAAGCATAAGTAACACCGAATAATGCACCACAAGTAGGATATAATTTTCATTGCATGATTATTGACTTTCGTGCATGCATAGGGAATCACAAAACTTAACATCAATATTCTTACTAGAGCACAATTACTCATCAACATAACTCACATATGACATCATCATATCTCAAAACTATTACTAAGAATCAAGTTTATTTTGTCCAATGATCTTCATGACATTTTTTTACTTTATCCTTCTTGGATATCTATCACTTTGGGACTAATTTTTATGTGTTGCTTTTCATAAGCTCAAACAAATATAAGTGAAGATCATGAGCATAACAAATTTTCTTTCTCTCAAAATAGTTTAAGTGCAGCAAGAGAGAATTTCTTCAAAATATTACGAACTCTCAAATAAATCTAACTGAAGCAAGAGAGCATTTCTTCAAAAATAACAAAGCACACCGTGCTCAAAAAGATATAAGTGAAGCACTAGAGCAAGTCCTAGCTCATAAAAGATTTAAGTGAAGCATAGAGAGCAATTCTAACAAGTCATGAAATAATTTTGGCTCTCTCAAATAGGTGTGTCCAGCAAGAATTGATGACTTAAAGCACAAAATAAAACAAGCAAATACACATATCATACAAGACGCTCCAAGCAAAACACATATCATGTGACGAATAAAAATATAGTCTCGAGTAAAATACCGATAGTTGTTGGAAGAAAGCGGGGATGCCACTCGGGTGCATCCCCAAGCTTAGTTGGTTGCTCATTCTTGGATAACATCTTGGGATGCCAGGGTATCCCCAAGCTTAGGCTCTTACATCCTTCCTTCATCCATCGTAAGATCACTCAAAACTTGAAAACTTCAATCACACAAAACTCAACAAAACCTTCGTGAGATCCGTTAGTATAAGAAAGCAAACTACTACTATAAGTGTTGTATCAAACCAATTCATATTTTGTTTTCGTATTATATCTACTGTATTCCAACTTTTCTATGTAAAAAACTCATCAAAGAAAACCATGGAGCCATCAAAATAAGCACACAACACAAAGAAAACAGAATCTGTCAAAACAGAACAGTCTGCAGTAATCTGTCTTTGGAGAATACTTATGTAACTCAAAAAATTCTGAAACATTAGGATAACTAGGGTAATTTTTTTATTGATATACTGCAAAAAAATTGGAATTTTATCATGTTATGGTGATTTTTAACAATTATTTTCGTGAGCACCAAAGTTTCTGTTTTTCAGCAAGATCAAAGAACTATCGCCCAAGAAGATCCTAAGGGCTTTACTTGGCACAAACACTAGTTAAAACACAAAAAACACAATCATACCAGAGACATAATTGTGTAAACACACAAGAACTGAAAGAAAAAAGCAAAAATAAATTTTATTCATTGGGTTACCTCCCAACAAGCGCTATAGTTTTACGCCCTTAGCTAGGCGTAAGGCAAGAATCTAAGTTTTGTCATCTTTCTTCTTCTTAATTTTCTTGGGGGTATTTTTATCAGGAGGTTTTGTAAACACAACATAAAACATATTATCCATAGAAACTTTAGCATTCCTTAGTTGGTTTTCGTCATAACCCCTTTGATTACCCGCAACAATCCAAGAGTAGTGTTCATTAACATTATCGAAAACTTGTTGGATTATATCTAGAACGGGGACTTCCTTCTTAAGATTCTCATCAAAGATCTTATTATCCCCAAGCAAATGCCTTAGTGCATATTCACTATTGTAAAGAATTTCATCTATCACGGGTTTTTCACGATTCATACCACAAAGTCAAAAATTTCCCTAGCTTCCCGAATTATGTAGTCAAACTCGTTCATAAGAACCAGAGTGGCCAACTTTTTGGCTCTAGGATTCTTTATTTTGGGAAGCTCAAAAAACAATCTTTTCAAAGTAGGATGAGTGTGGATAAATTTACTTTCATGTTTCATAACTAGTGTTGAAATAGCATCCGCATAAGATCTGGTAGTTTTAAGTATAGGAGCATCATCAAGACTCAAATTTCCAACACAATCGAAAAATTCTTGGATACGTTCTTTCCCCATAATGTTCCCTTGCCCCAAGATAAAAGTTTTAGCATCCATATTGCTTGTACATCCAATCTTAGGAGTCAGACCATCATCTGTTGGTACCATACCGAAATCACTCATGATTGCAAACAGGAAATAGATCTGACAAGAAAACGACACACGAAAAAAAAGAGGCGAGTGAAACGACAAATTTTTGTGAAGTGAGGGAGAGGAAAACGAGAGGCAAATGACAAATAATGTAAATTGCGAGGAGATGAGATTTGTGATTAGGAACCTGGTTATGTTGAAGATCCTCCCCGGCAACAGCGCCAGAAATTCTCATTGATGGTAGCTGGAACTACGTCGGTATTTCCCTGGAGAGGGAGGGATGATGTAGCACAGCGACGGTAGGTATTTCCCTCAGTTATGAAACCAAGGTATCGAACCACTAGGAGAACCAAGCAACACAACATAAGCAGCAATTGCACACAAACAACAACACCTCACAACCCGACATGTTAAAGGGGTTGTCAATCCCTTCCGGGTAACGGTGCCAAAAAATGCGTGATGACGGGAGAAAGTTGTGATAGATTTAAATAATAGATTGCAAATAAATAAAAGTGCACCAAAGTATTTTTTTATTTTTGGTTTAATAGATCTGAATAAAAATGCAAAGGAATAGTAGATCGCAAGGCGAGAAAGAAGACGCGGGGGCTGTAGGTTTCACTAGTGGCTTCTGTCGAGAAAAATAGCAAACGGTGGGTAAACAAATTACTATTGGGCAATTGATAGAACTTCAAATAATCATGACAATATCCAGGCAATGATCATTACATAGGCATCACGTCCAAGATTAGTAGACCGACTCCTGGCTGCATCTACTACTATTACTCCACACATCGACCGCTATCCAGCATGCATCTAGTGTATTAAGTTCATGGAAAAATGGAGTAATGCAATAAGAACAATGACATGATGTAGAGAAGATCCGTTTATCTATATGGCGGTAGATATAGATCTCATTTTTTTATCCTTAGTAGCGACAATACATACGTGTCGGTTCCCTTTCTGTCACTGGGATCAAGCACCGTAAGATCGAACCCACTACCGGGCACCTCTTCCCATTGCAAGATAAATAGATCAAGTTGGCCAAACAAAACCCAAATATCGGAGAAGAAATACGAGGCTATAAGAGAGCATGCATATAAGAGATCAAAGAAACTCAAATAACTTTCATGGATATTAAAAGATATAACTGATCATAAACTCGAAGTTCATCAGACCCAACAAACACACCGCAAAAAGAGTTACATCATATGGATCTCCAAGAGACCATTGTATTGAGAATTTAGTGTGAGAGAGAAAGCCATCTAGCTACTAACTACGGACCCGAATGTCTACAAAGAACTACTCACGCATCATTGGAGAGGCACCAATGATGATGGTGTCTAGATTGGATTTGGTGGTTCTAGACTCTACGACAGCTGGTTGAATATTTCATCAACTCCCCTAGGGTTTGTGGATTTTATGGGGTATTTATAGAGAAAACAGGCGGTCCGGGGGGTGCCCGAGGTGGGCACAACCCACGAGGGTGCGCCAAGGCCTCCTGGCGCGCCCTGGTGGGTTGTCCCCTCCTCGGGACAGCCCCCATGTGCAAGCAGGGCCCATCTTCCTTGTTCTGGCCCATAAAAAATCTCCAATGAGTTTCGGTGCATTTGGACTCCGTTTGATATTGATTTCCTGCGATGTAAAAAACATGGAAAAAAACAGCAACTAGCCCTTGGCACTATGTCAATAGGTTAGTACCACAAAATGATATAAAATGACTATAAAATGATTATAAAACATCCAAGATTGATAATAAAACAGCATGGAACAAGAAAAAATTATAGATACGTTGGAGACATATCAAAGAAATACTAGTAAACATCATCTCTGGTTTCCCCCCTGTTACCATTGTTCCTAGACTACCATCTCGGGACCCCCTAACCGAGATCCACCGGTTTTAGCACCAACATTGGTGGCCCATACAGGTCCCACTGTGTGGTCAAAAGGGATTGATGGATCGTCTTCAGTTCAACTCTGGCATTGGTTGTGGTGACATCTTCGTCCTCGGCAGCTGTTTGTGTGTGGTAGCATCGTCCTTCACACTGATTCGATCGATCGCCTTGGCCAGGTCAAAAACTTCACCCTAGATCAGATCATTAGATTAGGGAGACTGGAATACACCCCTCACTCCCATGGCACCCTTGCCTTCCTGAACGAGATGGTAGATTGAATCTAGAATCTCGCAATTTTGGATGGTCACTCTTTGGCCTATAAACAGATCAGAACTAAAGCCGATGACACGGAAATTTACATCCCACACACCACCCACCTGGTCGCTACTATTGAGGATTTAGCCAACATGCCACTGATGAGGCAACCGACATGGATGAAGATGTCGGAGATATGCAGGGTATCACAACAACTAACACATGCAGCTGGACAGCTACCTCCACCTACGACGTCTACATGGTGGACACGCCCTAGGACGACAAAAAGAAGGAGGATAAAAAGGATGTCCCTAGATGCCGACGAAAACGGGGTAAACTAATACGTCTCCAACATATCTATAATTTTTTATTGTTCCATGCTTTTATACTATTAATCTTGGACGTTTTTATATGCATTTATATGCTATTTTATATCATTTTTTTGGGACTAACCTATTAACCTAGTGCCCAGTGCTGGTTGCCGTTTTTTTGCTTGTTTTTGGTTTTCAGAAAATCAATACAAAATGGAGTCCAAATGTCACGAAACTATTTTTCTGGACCAGAAGACACCCTAGAAACTTCGGGAGGAGGCCAGACGAGCCATGAGGTGGCAACAAGCTCTAGAGGCGCGCCCCAGGGGAGGGGCGCCCCCAGGCTCGCAGGCCCCTCGTGGCACCCCTAACCCTAATTCCAGCTCTATAAATACCCAAATATTCCCGTATACTAGAGAGCCACCCCAAATACTTTTTAAATCGCCAGAAGTTTCTGTTCCTGAGAGATCCCGTCTGGAGGCCTTTTTCGGTACTCTGCCGGAGGGGGATTGTAACGCCCGGATAATTAAGCTACAGTAATTCCATGCTAATGATGCCATGTCATCACTTTTACTATTGCTAGGTCCCACATTGGTTCAAACCAACTCAAATCTCAAATTTAAAATAATGTCAAACAACGAAAGTTTTTCAAATGTCAAAAATAAAATGTTCAAAGTGTGGCAAATATTCCATAACCAATTATGGTGCAGACCCAACATTTTTGTAAAAATATTTAAATGCTCCTTGTGATTAAGACAGTGATAATCATATTTAATCAAATGCCTTTCCTAAGATAAAAATTAGCAAACTATATTTATTTGGGAGTAGAACCTTTTGTGGCTGAGGGCTAAACTAAAACATTAATTTAGATATTGGTCTCATATTTTATAAAACTATAATATGCTAATAGTTAATAAAATAGTAAAGAAGAAATAAATAAAAAGAAAAACACACACACAAAAAAAGGGGCAAACCCCCGTGCCCCCTCTGTGTCGGTATACTAGAGTAGGGGTACCCTAGTATCCCGAACTGGTGCACGGGCAGTCGCAGCGCCCCGCGGCAAGGCTTGCCGGGTGACCGCCAAGGTCCTCCGTGGTTCCTTTGGAGCCATTCAAGAACAAAGTGTCCAAGTCAAGGAGACAAGGCCCCGGCAAGAAGAGCTTGCCGGGAAGGAGACAAGGCCCCAGCGAGAGGAGCTTGCCGGGAAGGCCAACCAAGGCATCTCAAGGAACTTGCCGCGACACGCCGCGCGTCCCAGCAAGGCCCGGCGAGCGACAAGCTTCCGGGCGCGGCAAGACACTGACCGCGGCAAGGCACTTGCCGCGGCAAGCCACCACTCTATACCCACACTCCAGCGCATCCGTCAACGTGTCGCCATGGGACCTTTCCAGGCGCGTGTGGCGAGAGGCTGTGCAGCCAGCGGTGCGAGGTGGCAAGCGGCGCTGACAAGAGTGCCATCGTGGCGCCCCTGACGGTCCCTTTTCTGCACTGTTTGGGCGACACATACGGGCATTTAATGCCTTTGTCCCCTGCCGTCAGGGTTAGGTAGGATACACTGTTCAGGTAGTTGTACCAACCACAATTCCTTTCCAGTTTTACCCTTGCATGCGTTGCCACCTGTCGGTGACCCCTTGAGCATATAAAAGGAGGCCCATGCGCAACGTAGAGGGGGGAGGCATTCGAAACCAGAGAACACTCACGCTCTCGAGCAAGAACTCAATACAACCACAAAGCAGCAGTAGGAGTATTATCTCTCCAGAGAGCTCCGAAGCTGGGTAAACCGCTCGCGTGCTCCGCCTTGATCCGCTCTTCGTGCGATCTCCACCCCCCGCCGGACCGAAAGGGGCTCCGGTCCCATAGGTGTTCGTTCCCACGACATCTTTGGCACGCCAGGTAGGGGGCGTCGAGGTTGTGTGAACCCGATCCGGCGTTCACGCGAGCTAGATCTTCATCTTCTTCATCATCTTCATCAACATGCCATCGAAGAAGAAGGCTTCGGAGGTGGCTGCTCCGTCCACGTCGATCCCACCGCCACCGGAGCAAACGGGTGGTGGGATAGACATCGGCGGAGGAACGGGCATCGACGAGGGAGCTCAAACTGCTGCCAGGTCCAAGGACAAGGCTGCTCAAACCTCGGTGTCTGTACATGCACCGCGCCCATCTCAGGAGGTGCGGGGCCAACAGCGTCATGGTACTCGCGGTACCATACGCTCGTTGGACCAAAATCGAGCTGGTGGATCTCAGGGTGCTCAAGACCAGCATGCACGCCAACCTGCTGGCACGAGCAAGACACGGTCGCCTGGATGGGATCCTGCTCCTTCTAACATAGTTAGAAGTCCGAGCATATCCCGCTCCTCGCACCGTTCACCACCGCCACCCAAAACTTCGGAAGAAGCTTTAGCCCGAGCTCAACTGCTCCTGGATTACCCTCCAACGGCGGACAAGATCGACGATTGGAGGGCCACCATTCAGAGTCTCATTGGCTTCACCAACAGCGACACTACACGGCAACCGAGTACATCGAAGCCGCGGCAAGACTGCCAGGCGCGAGCCGATGGCGACAAGACCGGTGGAGGTGCAACCGCCGTGCACTCTCCGCCCCGAAGGCCAAGATCGCCGACTCGCCGGATTAACCTCGACACTGACTCCACAGCGTCATTAGATCCACGAGCTCGTCGCGATCAGCACCAAGTTCTTCAAGAACGACAACAAGAAGACGCTCGTACACGCATCGAGCGCCGAAGAGAAGCGCGGCATCAGTCAGACCAACGCGCTGGGCCCATTGTCGACATGCATGCGCCAGGGGAACCAGGCGACTTGCCGTACGCGGTAGGTTGCCCTGCGTTCACTCGTGAGCTGCGGCAAGTCCAGTGGCCTAGCATAAAGAATTTCAAGCCAGACGTACCAGAGAAGTACGACGGCAGGTTGCATCCATCGGAGTTCCTCAGCATCTACACCATCGCGGTGCAAGCTGCCGGGGGGCGCGACGACAAGGTCCTTGCCAACTACTTCCCGCTGGTGCTCAAGCCCAATGTCAGATCCTGGCTCATGCACTTGCCGGACAACTCCATATCCTCATGGGCGGATCTGTGCCATCAGTTTGTCGGCGCCTTTACAGGCGGCCACAAGCCTCATGGCCAAGAGAGCGATCTGCATCTGCTCGCCCAGAAGGAAGGAGAGCCCCCGCGCAAGTACATTCAGAGATTCAGCCAAGTGCAGCGCAACATCCCAGATGTCCACCCTGCCGCGGTCATCAGCGCGTTCCATCAGAATGTGCGAAACCGCAGGATGCGGGAGGAGATAGTGATGTGCAAGATCAGAGACGTCAGTGAGCTATATGCCCTGGCCGACAAGTGTGCATGTGCTGAGGAAGGGAGGAAACTCCCCGGAGAGAACACAGGAGCAGGGGGATCTGACAGCGAGGATGCCGCCCCGGCAAGGAAAAACTGGCGGCGGAACAACAGGAAAAAGAAAGGCAAAGATGTGCTAGTCGTTGAGCAGTCCGGCGATGGAGGTGGCGCCAAGGAAGCCGAAGCTGTGGCGGCCGCCGACAAGCAGGACGGCTCCGGCAAGCAGTACTGCAAGATCCACCGCACCAAGGGCCATGATCTCCAGAGCTGCAAGAAGGTCGAGCAGCTTATCGAGCAGCAAAAGGCTGAGTACGAGCGACGCGACAAGGAGAAAGCCCAAGAAGGTACTGGAGGATCCGGCAAGAAGCGTCCTGGCCGGGGAGGACGCCGCGACAAGGCCAAGCAGCGGCAAGGAGACAGGCCTCCCCGCGGCCACGACAAGGATGAAGATGAAGACGATGACGAAGATATGGATGATGATGAGGCCGATGAGCAGGAGTTTCAGAAAGCCACAGAGGTCCTGTGCGTTGACGGCGGTGCTTCTCTGCATACTTCGCACCGCCAGCTCAAGCAGTGGGTGCGGGAAGTCAATGCGGCAGAACCACACGTCGAGTCACGCAAGCCTCTGAAATGGTCCAGCACGCCTATCATCTTCGATATTGACGACCACCCTGATCGCATAACTGCGGTTGGGTGCTTGCCGATGTTGGTCTCACCAACTATCCGCAACCTCAAGGTCACCAAGATGCTAGTTGACGGCGGGGCCGGCTTGAACCTGATCTCCTCCGCGGTACTTCAGAAACTCCAGATCCCTGACAGCGAGCTCGAAGAGACCGGCACTTTCTAAGGAATCAACCCGGGAAGGAGCAAGCCGAAGGGAAAGATCACGTTGCCAGTAACATTTGGCAACGAGTTGAACTTCAGGACTGAGAGGGTCACTTTTGACGTTGCTGATTTTCCATTGCCTTACAATGGGATACTCGGCCCGTCCAGCGCTCGCCAAGTTCATGGCAGCCTCTCACTATGCCTACAACGTGCTCAAGATGCCAGGCCCAATATGTATCATCTCTGTCCCTGGCGACAAGAAGGATGCTCTTATCTACGCCGACAAGATTAGCCGGGAAGCATCAGCCGCAACAGAACGCAAGACACTTGCCGCTGAAGCTCCCGGGGGGAGAAGAAGACCAAGTCTGGCAAGAGCTCTGATGCCCACTCCGGCAAGCGCACCTCTTCGGAGTGCTGCGCTACCATCGAGGACGCACCATTGAGCTCCACCAGCAAGTGTAAAAAGACGAAGGCAGCTCCGCCAGAGACCAAGAAGGTGTCCGCCAAGGAGGACGGCACTGGTGGTACCTTCACCATCAGTGCCACTCTTGACCCTAAATAGGAAAGCGCGCTTGTTGCTTTCCCGCGGGCGAATGTCGACGTGTTTACGTGGCAACCGTCTGACATCCCCGGTGTTCCCAGGAAAGTAATTGAGCACCACCTTGCCGTCTATCCTCATGCGCGGCCCGTCAAGCAGAAAGTCAGGAAACAAGCAGTGGAGCGCCAAGAATTCATCGCAAAAGAAATCAAGAAGTTGGAAGCAGCAGGCCTTGTCAGAGGAGTGCTCCATCCTACGTGGTTGGCCAATCCTGTAGTCGTGCGCAAGGCAAACGAGAAATGGAGGCTTTGTATTGACTTTACTGATGTTAATAAAGCTTGTCCCAAAGATCCATTTCCCTTGCCGCGCATTGACCAGATTGTTGACTCCACGGCCGGATGTGATTTGCTTTCATTTCTTGATGCATACTTAGGATATCATCAGATCTTCATGGCAGAAGAGGATGAGGAGAAGACCGCATTCATCACTCCATGTGGCACGTACTGTTTCGTACGGATGCCTTTCGATTTGAAGAATGCTGGTTCAACATTTGCAAGAGTAGTCCATGACGCTTTTGAGCCGCAGTTGCACAGAAATGTGGAAGACATAGTGGTCAAGAGCAAGGACAAAGCAACTCTGATTCAGGATTTGGACGAGACCTTTGCAAATCTGCGCAAGATCAACCTCAAGCTTAACCCCGAGAAGTGTGTGTTTGGAGACCCCTCCGGCAAGCTTCTCGGGTTCTTCGTGTCTCAGCGGGGAATTGAAGCCAATCCCGACAAGATCAAGGCCATTGAGCAAATTGAAGCACCAAAGCGCGTCAAGGATGTACGAAGGCTTGCCGGCTGCGTGGCTGCTCTCAGTAGGTTTATCTCTAAGTCTGCTGAGTGCGCCCTGCCATTTTTCAAAATATTGAAAAAGGCAGGTCCAATGAAATGGACTCCGGAAGCGGAGGCTGCGCTGCAGGACTTAAAGAGATACCTGTCCTCCACTCCAATACTTGTCGCACCTAAACCACAAGAGAAGTTGCTGCTGTATTTAGCGGCAACCAATCAAGTGGTTAGTGCTGCATTAGTAGCAGAGAGGGAGGCGGATGATGAGCCAGCGACCATGACAGACGCATCCGGCGACAAGCAGGGGGCTTCCCCGACGAGCTCTTGTCCCGACAAGGATGGATCTGCGCAGACACAGGAGGAGAAACAGAAGAAAATGGTGCAGCGCCCAGTTTACTTTGTCAGTTCCCTTCTGCAGGGGGCTAGGCCAAGGTACTCTGGTGTGCAGAAATTGCTTTTCGGCCTTCTCATGGCCTCGAGAGAGCTGCGCCATTACTTCCAAGCACATGAGATCACAGTTGTCACTCGCTTTCCGCTGAAGAAGATACTGCAGAATCCAGAAGCAACAGGCAGGATTGTCGAGTGGGCACTGGAACTGTCAAGCTTTGGCCTCAAGTTTGAGAGTACTTCAACTATCCAGAGCCGGGCATTGGCAGAATTCATAGCAGGGTGGACGCCAACACCAGATGAAGAAATTCCAGAAACGAGCATCCCCGTCAAGGAAGCAAGCAAAGAGTGGCTGACGTACTTTGATGGTGCCTTCTCGCTGCAAGGCGCCGGTGCGGGCGTGCTGCTTGTCGCACCCACAGGAGAGCACCTCAAGTACGTGGTCCAGATCCACTTTCCCAAAGAGCAAGCAACAAACAATACTGCAGAGTATGAAGGTTTGCTTGCCGGTCTCAGGATCGCAGCAGACCTTGGGATCAAAAAGCTCATTGTCAGGGGTGACTCGCAGCTTGTCGTCCGCCAAGTCAACAAGAGTTATCAGAGTCCATTGATGGAAGCTTACATTGATGAAGTGAGGAAGTTAGAAGAGCGCTTTGATGGCCTACAGATGGAACATGTTCCAAGAGCTCAGAATGACATTGCTGATGGCCTGTCGAAGTGCGCCGCACTTAAGTTACCTGTGGAACCAGGGATTTTTGTGCTCAAGCTGACTCAACCATCCGTAACACCATCAACTGGACAGAGCAAGAAGAGGAAGTTGATTTCTTGTGACTATTTTCCGGCAGAGCTCCCCGAAGCCGCCGCCAAGAAGGTCCCTAAGATCAACGCCAAGAGTGCTGAGGAGCAGTCTGCTCCGACAAGCCCTAGGGTTTGTTCCGTTGAAGCAGACGCTCCCGACAAGTTTTGCTCCGGCAAGCTTGCCGGGGAACATCAAGCTCCGGTTGAGTCACAGGTTCTCACCGTGGAAGCGGATGTTCCCGCAGCAGCATATGTGCCTTTAGTCCTTGTTGTCGAGCCGCAAGCTCCAGCATGGGCACAGCAGATTGTCCGTTTCCTTCAGACAGGAGAACTTCCCGAAGAGCAAGAAGAAGCGGAGAGAGTAGCCCGGCAATCAAGTATGTACCAGTTTGTCGACGACACACTATACAGAAGAAGATTCAACGGTGTGAAATTGAAGTGTATTCGCCAGGAAGATGGACAAAAGCTGTTGGCGGAGATACATGGAGGCATATGTGGTCACCACATTGGCGCAAGAGCACTTGCCGGCAAGGCATTCCGGCAGGGTTTCTTTTGGCCGACAGCCTTCCAGGATGCAACTGCACAAGTAACCAAGTGTGAAGCGTGCCAGTTCCATTCCAAGCAGATACACCAGCCAGCTCAAGCTCTCCAGACGATCCCTTTATCCTGGCCATTTTCGGTTTGGGGGCTCGACATCCTCGGCCCCTTTCCTCGAGCTGTCGGGGGCTTTGAGTACTTGTACGTTGCAATCAACAAGTTCACAAAGTGGCCGGAAGTGGAAGCAGTGAGGAAGGTGACAGCACAGTCAGCAGTCAAGTTCTTCAGGTCGATTATTTGCCGTTTCGGGGTCCCTAACAGGATCATCACTGACAACGGCACACAATTCACGAGCCGCACCTTCATGCAGTACGTCCAAGATCTTAGCGCCAAGGTCTGCTTCGCTTCTGTTGCTCACCCGAGAAGCAAGGGTCAAGCGGAGAGGGCAAATGCTGAAGTGCTGCGCGGGCTCAAGACCAGGACTTTCAACAGGCTGCACAAGTGCAAAAAGAACTGGATCGAGGAGCTGCCGGTGGTTCTTTGGTCGATCAGGACGACGCCAAATCGAGCCACTGGCCAGACACCTTTCACTCTAGTCTATGGAGTAGAGGCAGTTCTCCCCACGGAACTCGTATACGGATCGCCTCGAGTGCTCGCTTATGATGAGCTTGAGCAAGAGCAGCTGCGATAAGATGACGCGCTGCTCCTTGAGGAGGATCGTCTTCAGGCTGCTGTACGAGCTGCTCGATACCAGCAAGCTTTACCATAGCCGCAAAGTTAATGCCAGAAGTCTCGAGGAAGGCGACCTTGTTCTTCGGCGCGTTCAGTCCGCCAAGAATTCCAACAAGTTGACGCCGAAGTGGGAAGGCCCTTACCGGGTGAAACGAGTCACTAGGCCTGGCACTGTCCGCCTTGAGACCGAAGATGGCTTTCCGGTGAGCAACTCCTGGAACATTGAGCATCTTCGTAAATTTTACCCGTAAGGCGCGGTTGCCGGAACCTGTTCCAGCAACCACCTTTTGTACAAGTCTTGCCGCTGTTGCATGTAATCCTTTATACAAAGCCGGACGCAGACCCCGTGCATAAATAAAGTTCATGTGCTCCGCACATCTTGTCAATTTCATGCCTTCTATTTTTTGCATGTGTTATCTGACACTTTGTGCAGCACCTACCCCCGGTAAGCAATAACGAGCCTTAAGGCTCCATATCTTTATTTTCTCTTCTTTCTTTTTCTCAAAAGGAAGGTTCCCTCGCCCACAAGTTTGCCAGGGGGGGAAGGAGGAGATAATGGTGTGGACCAGGCGTCGTTCAAGGAAGTTTCGCCTTGCCGGGACGCAAACGACAGAAAAGCTAAGTTGCCAAAGTTTGAGCAATCAGTTTTAAAATTTTTTAAGTTATCTCCCTCGAACGACCGTGCTTTGTATGGAAAACCTGTGCGCGGAGGAACAAACTCGTAGCTAGTTGCGCCCTTACTTTGTTTCGAGTCCGCTCAACAACTTAAGTGTGCTGCGACTAGTTGCGACAAGGCTTCTTGTCGGTAGCGGCACCGCCAGCAGGTTGCTGATGTTCCGCACTCAGCGCTCGCGGCAAGGGTGCCCGCGCCGACAAGTTCCCTGAAAGCGCAGGGCAAAAACATACAAAGGAAAGAATCAAGTAAAGGAGATAACATAGCAATTGATACCCAAAATAAAGTTATATTACAAAGATAACTTGTCGCAGCTCTAATAGATTGTTCTCGTAACATGTCTAGTAGCGGCAAGAAGAGGAGAAAACAGGCGGCCTAATCTACGCGATCGCCATCAACTCTCTTAACTTCATTCACCTTGTCCACAATGGGTGCGACAAGGGCCTTGAGCTCTTCCAGATCGGCATCCGGAGGCAGCTTCCTGAGGACATTGGTGAGGTTGAGGCCTGGGTTGCGGAAAGCCACCTTCACCAACACCTTTTGAAGAACTCTCGCGCAGATTGTGCGCGACTCATTGGCCAGCTGCTTTGGGATCCTTTCCTGGAGTTGCTGGAGGGCCGTCGCCACGCCCTTGAAGAACAAAGTAAGCTTGGCACTGGGCTGGAGGTTCTCATCGGAGGAATACCCGAAATCCTCCATCCCCAGCTGCGCCAGCTCCTCGTCGATGACTGCGGCGATGTTCACGAGACCCTCTGTCCAGAGCTCCACAGTCTCCCTAAAGTTGTTCTGAGTTTCGGCGGCCCTCGTCAGCAGCGCTTCGTTGGCCTTGATCTCCTCCTTCAAGGCCTCCTCCCTCTCCTTGGCGCCGTCCAGCGTCTCGGTCAAAGTGGCCAGCTTCAACTCAAGATCAGCGTTGGAGTCCTTGGCGGCGCTCAGCTCTTTGCCCTTCTCGAGGAGACGACCCTGCAGCTCACCGTGGGCGAGGGCGTCCTTCTTGCGCTCGCGCTGGAGCGCGGCAAGCTCTTCGTCCCTCGCCCTGAGATCGGCCTCTAGCTACGCCACCTTCACCTCCAGCTCCTTCTTGGCGGCCTCGGCAGCTGCGGCAGCATCCTTCGCTTCCTTGAGGGCCCCGCCAAATGTTTCCTCGCACGCGGCAAGCTCCTCCTCGTGGCTGTCAAGATTGACCTTCCGCTGCGCCAACTCACCTTCCCGCTTAAACAGCTCCTCGGCGGCAAGCCGCTGTTGCTCTTCGGCTTCAGCCTTCTCGAGAAGGAAGGCTTTCCGCGCCTCGACGAGCTGTGCCTGCTCCTCTGCAATGGATCAGAGGGCTACCTGGTTGCGACTCCGGAGCTCCTCCGCATGCTTCTCAGTATCCACTCCCGCCTGCACAACAAGCGCTTCCCGGGATTCCAGCTTGGCTTGTCGGGCGCGGTAGAGCGACAGCAGCCTCCGCAGCAGCTGTTCCTCCTCAGGCTCGCCGCCGCTGCTGCTTGGCGCGTCGACCAGCGTCAACCCAGCGGAGGCGAGCACTTCTCCGTCAAAGACTTGTCCTTCGACCGGCGCCCTGGAGCTTGACGCCCAAGGGAGCTTGATGAAGATGCCATCGCCGGCCTTCAAATAGGCGCCGGGTTGGGGCTCTTTGGAGCCTGACGCTGCACCAGCGGCGGAGGGATCGGCGGTCGGTGTAGCGCCTTGCACTCCTGCGGTCTCAGGGTCGTCAGTGCGATCGCCAGACCCCTCGCTGGCTCCTGCAGCGGCAGCTTTGGCGGCCTCTTCACCGGCGGGCTCATCAGCGCCAGCTCCTTCTTCGGTGGCGGCGGCGTCGTTGGTGTTGCCGCGCGCGTTCTCCTCGCCGGTGGCCTTGGTCTCCATCGGCTCCGTGGAAAGTGGATCTGAAGGCAGGAAGAGGGAGAAAAAGTCAAGCAAATATCCAAAAAGAAGATCAGAAGAAGAAGAACACAAGGGAAGTTTTTCAAGCAAGAAAGGGTACCTGTACTGGGATCTGCAGTCATGGGCTCCACCACCGGGGGGTCGTTGGTGCCGTCCCTTGCCGGAGAACTGTCCCTTGCCAGAGACTTCTCCCTTGCCGGAGAGCGCTCCCTTGCCGGGGAATCCTCCCTTGGCGGCGTAGTTGAAGCAGATAGCATCTCGGGGGTGGCTTCCGGTTGCTCCTGGTGAGGCTGCTCTGCTCCTACACAAATCAATAGACAGATATCAGCAAATAAAGAGCACCCATGCGCGCCCAACAACAGGAAGTAAACAGATACTTACGCTGTGGGCTGCGCTGGGGGCTGCTTCGGGGAGTAGTTGCCGAGTCCGGCAAGGTGGTCTCGGGCACGCCCCCTGCTGTCGCGGTGGGCTCGTCCTCGATGATAATCACCGGAGCCTTGGCTCTCTTCGCCACTCTCTGGGCTAGGGTCCTGAAAAGGAACGAATTCAGAGTAAAGCAAATCAGATATAAGACAAAAACAGCAAAAATTGAAGAATCACAAGTACAACAAAGAATCTTACTCTTCTTCTTCCTCGTCGGAGCTGAGTGCGGAGAGGTCGAAGTCTGGCCCTCTTTCGGCGCAGCGAGGCGGAGGAGTAGGCTCCCTTGACCGCTTGGAGGGGGCGGGGCAGGATCAGAAGCGGCGGTCCGGGAGGACCCCGCTCCAGTTGCCGCAACGGCGTGAGACGCTCCCGCGACAACAGTGCTTGTCGCGGTGGAGCGTGTCCCGCGGCACGACGACTGTTGACTCGTCTGCCGCCCCGCTACGTCCCCGGTCCTGCGGAGGCGCCTTCTTGGTGGAGCTGGGGGCTGCTGGGAGCTCTGCTTGCGGCAAGCTACTTGAAGACGGCTGGCCGCTCGTACCCTCGGCAGGCTCGCTCGACTCTGCTTCAGGCTCGGCGAGCTCCCCCTCGCCGGCAAGCTCTCCGGCAAGCTCATCTCGATCGGCAAGGCTTGCCGCCTCGGCTGCCTCCGCCTCCTCCACGGTGAACCCAAACTCGCCCGCAGCGGCGGCTGCCGCCGCCTCTTCCGCCCTGGTGGCGATGCGCCGCATCTCCGCATCGGTGGTGTCGCGGGTGAGGCTCTTCTGTTCATCGGCGCGGACCGCCACCTCCACCAAGCTGTCGAAGAACTGCTGCACGACGTCGTCTGCAGGCTCTTGCCACGTTGGGACAATTCCATGCGAGTCGCACTGCGGCATCATTGCACGGATGTGATCGAGCGAGGAATTGTTGCACAACGGGACGACGCCCTGCGGCAACCTGAACCATTCGGGATGCTGAGGGTCGTGCTTGAATAGCTCCTTGAGCATCGCATCCAGTTCCAAGACGGTGAAGTTAAAATTGAGGCCCAGGCGCAGCCTCATGATGTCCGCCGGACCCCCGAACTCCCAGGCGGGTCTCCTCCTCTCTTGCAGGGGGGCGATGCGGCAGTGAAGAAAATCCGCGCCAACAGCGCCCACAGTCAGCCCGGCAAGCCTGAGCCGCAAGATCCGGGTGGTGGCAATCTTCAGCTTATCGTCGTCCGCGGCCAGGGCGCTCTAATCATTGACGCGCACTGCTGGGGCTTGGCGCAGGGCAGTAAATGGCTGCGGGTTCTCCTCGATGATCCAGCACCATTCCTCTCTCCACTCCTCCCATTTGCTGCGGAGCTCCCCCTCCAGATAGGCCTCCTTCTTGCCGGCTCTCAAGATCCAGGCGATTCCGCCGGCTAGGGGCTCTCCTCTCTCGACCCGGGGCATGAAGAAATGGCGGAAAAGAGCTACGTTTGGGTGGACTCCGACAAAGTTTTCGCAGAGATGTGCGAAAACTGCCATGGTCAGAACGGCATTGGGGGTGAAATCAAGGAGGTGGAACCCGTAGGTGTTCATGATGTCACAGAAGAATTCAGAGAAGGGCGGGTAGAGCCCGCAGTAGAAGAACAACGCGAAGAAAGGGTATCCGTTCGGAGCCCGTTCGGAAGCGGCGGCGGAGAGTACCTTGGTGCGCGGATGCGCTCGCGTCTCCGTCGACCAGAAGAGGTAGTACCACTCCCTCAGCTCCTTCGCGGCGAGCTCGGGGGGGAAAGTTGCCCGCTCCTTTCGCAGTGCCTCGAGCCGCAGCGCCTCGGCCGACTTCACACCCTTCCCGACTTTCGGAGCCATGGCGGAGGTGGTGGGGGAGGTCGAAGACGTTGGTGGCACCAGCGGCGGTGGGGGGCGGAGCGCTGCTCTTTCTTGGCTTTGGAAGAAGGGGGGAGTGGCAGAGATTTCTGAGATTGGGACAGCAACTGGCAAGATGGGGGAACTGCCCCTGTTTCCCCTGCTTATAAAGAGGGACGGGGCGGACGTTCCACTTTTCCGAATAAAGAACCACCCACGATCTCTCCCACGACGCCGCATTCAACGCGTGCCGTTAGGGGAGAGCGCAGTGGATACGGAGTAAGATACGGCGTGGACCCAGGCCGCGCGTGCCCGTGCCCTGTTTTGGTCCTGGCCCAACAGCACTCGGCATCGTGTGTGGCCCAGGCCCGGGGGCTCCTGTCGGTGTACTAGAGTAGGGGTACCCTAGTATCCCGAACTGGTGCACAGGCAGTCGCAGCGCCCCGCGGCAAGGCTTGCCGGGTGACCGCCAAGGTCCTCCGTGGTTCCTTTGGAGCCATTCAAGAACAAAGTGTCCAAGTCAAGGAGACAAGGCCCCGACAAGAAGAGCCTGCCGGGAAGGAGACAAGGCCCCGGCAAGAGGAGCTTGCCGGGAAGGCCAACCAAGGCATCTCAAGGAACTTGCCGCAACACGCCGCGCGTCCCGGCAAGGCCCGGTGAGCGACAAGCTTCCGGGCGCGGCAAGACACTGACCGCGGCAAGGCACTTGCCGCGGCAAGCCACCACTCTGTACCCACGCTCCAGCGCATCCGTCAATGTGTCGCCATGGGACCTTTCCAGGCGCGCGTGGTGAGAGGCTGTGCAGCCAGCGGTGCGAGGTGGCAAGCGGCGCTGACAAGAGTGCCATCATGGCGAGCGGGGCACCCCTGACGGTCCCTTCTCTGCACTGTTTGGGTGACATAGACGGGCATTTAATGCCTTTGTCCCCTGCCGTTAGGGTTATGTAGGATACACTGTTCAGGTAGTTGTACCAACCACAATTCCTTTCCAGTTTTACCCTTGCATGCGTTGCCACCTGTCGGTGACCCCTTGAGCATATAAAAGGAGGCCCATGCGCAACGTAGAGTGGGGGGGAGGCATTCGAAACCAGAGAACACTCACGCTCTCGAGCAAGAACTCAATACAACCACAAAGCAGCAGTAGGAGTATTATCTCTCCGGAGAGCTCCAAAGCTGGGTAAACCGCTCGCGTGCTCCGCCTCGATCCGCTCTTCGCGCGATCTCTGCCCCCGCCGGTCCGAAAGGGGCTCCGGTCCCATAGGTGTTCGTTCCCACGACACTCTGGGCCTTGGGCCAACCGGCCACTGGCCGGCCCGAGCGCACTGCCTCCCCCCTCCCTGTTCACGGGGGGGATCGTGGGCAGCACCGATGCCCGCCACGGCACCGACCATCGCCGTGGCGGCCATCTGCCGTCTCCCCGGGGCTATAAGGCGGCCCCGACGCCTCTCCCTCGCGCCCCCGAACCCTAGCCCTCATCCTCTTCTCCCTCGCGCCGTTTTCCCTCTCCTCCCCGCAACAAGCCGAAGCTCCGTCATCATGGCCGTCGCCAACCTCGCGCCCATCATCGTCCCCGCCACCTAGGACGGCACCAGGGGCTCCGACGACCTTGTCCACGTCAACTACAAGCGCAAGTCGAGATCATCGCCCCTTTGTGGATTGGATCGACCTCGTCTTCTTCCACGAGCGCCGCCGGAGATCTTCTTCGGTCCCATCCGCCCTGCAGCTCCTAAGCTAACACCGAGCCTCCTTGTGCTCCTCGGTGAGCTCCTCTTTCCTTCCCCTCGCTTTCTAGCTTGAATCTGCGCCCGTAGCCTAGCTAGTCGTCGCGTCCGTAGCTCACCTCCCCGTCGTGCTCACCGCCGCCCGAGCTCGTGCTCGTCATAGACAGTGCTCCCCGCGCTGCTGTTTTGCTGCTGCTGCTCCCGCGAAGTCGCCGTGCAGCCCTGCCGCTCCTGCCGTCACGCACGAGCTCCTGAGGAGCTCGTGGTCGTCGCCTTCCCTACACACCTGGCCGCGTCCGGGTCGCAGCCTGACCGCCGCGCTTGCGCCCAAGCACGCCCTCGCGGCTGCTGCTTCCCGTGCGCTCGCTGCGCACGCGCGCGCGAGCCCGCGCCCGTCCTGCGCCATTGCCGCGACCGGTGTTCCGCCCCGTCCCCATTAGCTCTGGCCGCCACTATACTCTGCTCCCCCTCGTCTTGTCTGTGTCCGCGCCCGCCTGGGGCCGCGTGGCCTCCGCCGCACCGCGCCCTGCCGGCGCCTCGCCGCTCCGGCCGGCGCCCCGCAGCCGCGGCCATCCTCGCCAGCGCCTTGCCGAGACCACGGCCTCGCCGTGCCCCATTGGACGGGAGCCCACGCCCCAGCGCCCGGCCCGCGCTGGCGCCTCCCTCCATCGGTGTCGCCCTCCACCGGTGCCGCCGCACCGCCCACCACCGTTGCCGCCGTGGCCGGCGCCCACCGGCGCCGTCGTGCCCTTCTGGGCGGGATCCCCGTCGCCCAGGCGGGTTTGCCCGCACTCAGTTCTGCTCCCCTGCGCCCGTTAGACCCCCCCCCCTCGGGCATATGACATATGGGCCCATGCCCTTGATTAGATAAAAAAAGAAGTGTAAAAAAACATATTAAAAATAATAATTACTTAATTAGTTAAACGCTTAATTAATCTTAATTAAACTAATGAACTAGATTAGTTAATTAAAATTGTAGTGAGATAAATGTGTCCATGATAGGGGGCCCCACCCCCTGTTGACCAGTCAAACTTTGACTGGTCAACTGGGACCCCCTGGACACGCATGTCACCCTCTGGTACACCTCTGTGTACACAGAGCTGGGTACCCATAGCATTTTAATCTTTATTCTCGGATTAAAATTAATTCCAGAATATTGTTTAAATCTTTGAAAATTAATAGAAATTAAACTGTAGCTCGGATGAAAAAGTTTTCTACATGAAAGTTTCTCAGAATTTCGAGACGCATTCGAATACGCGGTCCGTTCGTCTGTGACACCTCTTTAGCATAGCAAACCTGCAAACTTTCCCCTCCGGGTCATCTGTCCGACTGACGTCCGGGACCGGGAAAACTTTCCCGGATGTTTCTCCCTTCGCCAGTAGAGCCTAGCACTGCGTTAGAACACCTCTAGCCCCGCTTATAATCATGTTGTGCATATGTTTGCCTGTATTTACTATTTCTTCCCCCTCTTCTCTCCGGTAGAACCCGAGACCGCCGCTGATGCCGATGTGATCAACTACGTCGACGACGACCCCTTCTTCTTGTCTGAGCAACCAGGCAAGCCCCCCCCCTTTGATCATCCCGATATCACCCATTCTATACTCTCATGCTTGCATTAGATTTTGCTACTGTTATTGTTTGCTCCTATTCTGATGCATAGCCTGCTTTTGTACCTGCTATTGTTACCTACCTGCTTATCCTAAACTGCTTAGTATAGGTTGGTTAGTGATCCATCAGTGACCCCCAGTACTTGTCCTTGTTGCCCCTGCTTCATCATCGATGCCTCGATCAACGTGATCGATGACCAGAGCCCGACACCTCACATCACATCACGCCCCTTTTGTTGCTCGAGTCTGTAGAGCTACTATCGAGTGCCGAGGGTGGTCCCTCATAATGCACTCCTGATGATAATTCTGTAGTGTAGCTATTCAGTCATGGTCATTGAGGGTGATTTCCTCTTTCACCATTCCGGATACGGCTCTGTCGTTCAACACCTCAAGAGTGAACCTCAAGGGTGATCCCTCTTACATTCACCTTGATGATTACATTGAGTGGAATCCACCAAGGGTGATTCCTCGGGTTTTCCCCTTGAGGTACTAGACACACGGTTACAATAACTTTACTCGAGACCTTGGTGGAAGTCGGGCGGGCCCGGAGAGCACCCGCAAGATGGTTACGTGGCACGGCTGGGCATTCTAGGCCCTTGTCGTAAGTCCACGAGACGGGGCGGCGGGGTCACTTTCGATCGTGAGTCTCTGCTCATCTCCGCAAGCTAATAATACACTATGGTTTGGGTATTTGTTCTGAGTTGGCCTCTGGCCTTTACGCACTAACCACCACACGAGAATAGTTATGGGCCTCGACATCGCGGTATCAGCCAAAGCTTTGTCAGACGTCCAGTTCAGCAGTGCGGCACGGTCGGATCGTGCTGGCCATCCGAGGTGGTGCTGGTACTCACCCTGCGCGCAACGACCCGGAGTGTTGCGCAACGACCCAAGACCCCGGAGCATGTAGACCGGCGGGGACCTCTCTATTGAGCCTAGGTCGGGCTGCGACGTGTTGATCTTCCGAGGGCGGGCATTGACCCCAGAAAGGTGTGTCCGGCCAGAGTGATCGAGCGTGTTGGGTAACGTGGTGCACCCCTGCAGGGAAGTTATATATTCGAGTACCGTGTCCACGGTAATGGACGTTCAGACTTATATCCTGATCTTATACAACTACAAATGGATACTTGAGATATGTGGCTCCAGGATTGCTTTCTCGCAGGGAGTCGAGGAAGGATCTCTGGGCATTAATGTTACAACATGCTTGTTAAATATAAACTGCTATTCTTTACTCTTCTACATGCTGCAAGATGCTCGGAGCTGCGTGAAGATGCTAGTCTTCGATAGGCTAGGCCTTCCCTTTCTATTCTGGCATTCTGCAGTTCAGTCCACAGATACAAACCTTCCATTTGATACCAGTGCATACTTAGTATAGATCTGATGCTTGTGAGTACTTTGGATGAGTACTCACGGTTGCTTTGCTACCCCTTTTTCCCCCTTCCTTCTTCTTTCCAGTTGATGCAACCAGATGGTGGATCCCTGGAGCCAGATGCCACCACCGATGGATGCTGCTTCATGAAGACCGCCGACGGCCAGGAGTAGTTAGGAGGTCCCAGGCAGGAGGCCTTGCCTCTTCGATCGTTGATGTTTGTGCTAGCCTTCTTAAGGCAAAACTTGTTTAACTTATGTCTGTACTCAGATATTGTTGCTTCCGCTGACTCTTGTGTATCGAGCTTGTATTCGAGCCCTCGAGGCCCCTGGCTTGTAATATGAAGCTTGTATGACTTTCATTTGTGTCTAGAGTTGTGTTGTGATATCTTCCCGTGAGTCCGTGATCTTGATCGTACACATTTGCGTGTATGATTAGTGTACGGTCGAACCAGGGGCGTCACAAGTTGGTATCAGAGCCGACTGCCTGTAGGATCCCCCTTTCCAACTCCTTGGCCGAAGTTGAGTCTAGACTTTGAAAAACGGTTTTACTAACATTGTTGTGTGGCTTATGGGCCCACGTCGCCAATTGGGTGGTATTAGGATCTTTTATTCCTCGTCTATACTCTAGGACTCTGATCTCTCTTCTATTCGGGTTAAATGGTTTTACAAACTATAACTCTAGGTTCTTGTAAATACTTCTCCCGGAGAGCCCCTTCATTCCAAATGATGGCTTGCTTCACCAGAAGATTTTAAAGATACTCTCCGATGTTTTACCGAGTCCCTCGTACCCTTTGCCCTTGCGGTCCCTACCACCGATAAATCCTTATGCGTAACTACCTATGTTGTCGTTCATACCTTCATTCCCAGTTGTTCTTGTTATTACAAGATGTCCTGAAATACTCTTTGATGTTCCGACAATTCATTATGCTTATTACCCTGCAGTTACTTTCCGCATGAATACCCCTATGGACAATTACTCGCGCTTGCCGAGTATCCGTTCGTCCATAATTGTTCATGTATTTCACAACATTCTTTGGAATGCTATTCGATCTTCCAAAAAAAATCCTTAGTAGTCTATTGCGCTTGTTCCTTCTTATCTGCTTACATTATGGTTACTTCCATATGCCCAACAATATTCAAGAAAATTCTTTTGTGGTTTTTATCATGATCCTCTTGTTTCAACATGTGTGCGAATGCACGCAATCTTCAGTTGGCCCTTATAAATTATCTTTTCAGCTCAGACGTCTTCCCAAACATGAGCTGTTTCTCGACCAATCAATTTGCTGTTGATTGTACCCCTAACTCCTTTTCAACTTATCCGTACTTAATCAGAGCGTTTGCTTCTGATCCCTTGATTTTGGAAATCATAATCCCCTTTGCATTCGAGCTTAGAATTAGTCAGTTGTTTCTATAATCTGATATCCCTGCATTCTTTCTCCTTTCGGTTGAGTACCGATGCTCACATCAGATCCCTTGTGAACCACCAGATCCTTTGTGGGGTTCTATCCGACATCGTCCTTCATATACCATAACCTTGTGAGCTTTTCCTCGGATACATAATGCCTTTGGTAAATTGTATCTCCTGCTTCCTCAATCATGCTCTACTCCGAGCTTGAGTTATTTACTAGTGAAGTTTGACTCTACAACTTTGTCGAAGACAAGAAGTAAATGGACAGTTATGCATTAGAGAAATGAGAGTCGACCTTGAACCTTGTGTTCGTGCCCATGGACCTGATGTGGAACTTATCATGGAAGCTTCTTGTTATAATAATAATCCCCTTGGATAACTTCATCTGTTATCTATATTTGGTCCTTTGCAACTGTGGTTCCAACCCTGATTGTTCTTCTTTGATTTAATTTCTCTAACAAGTGGAAGTACTTGTCTTCTGTAGACCATTTCACCCGTCCAACCTCTGTTCTGCTATACCCTCGAGTGTTACCTTCTGGTATCTCGAGAATATCTCAAAACTGCATAACCTCTTATGAGTTTTTCATCAACTATTATTCTCGCCGATTCAAATTTTCCACGGGTTCTGCGTTGTTGAACACTCGAGAACACCGGTAATTGATTCAGGTCTCCATTGCTTTGTTTAACCCTTCTTGTAACCTGACATATCTGAGCAGTGATAATTCCCTGCTTATGTAAACACCTCGGTGTACAAACTCTGTCAGTAAGACCTTGTTACTATTGTTGATGACATTCTAGTAGCCACCGATGGACGAGAACTTTGCCTATTGGTCCGCCTCGTCTTAACGAGCAGGAAAATGGTTCTCTTCGTCCCTCGCCCTTGGTACCAACGTTGTTACCAACATAACTGATATGTTGTCCTCTGTCCTGCCTTGCTATCATGACCGTGCAATATGTAACACCTTCTTGTTTTAACCCACATGGTGGGCCCATAACCCACAGTTCCACAGGAACGAAACATGACTCTCCTGTACATCTCTGTCTTCTAAAATTGTTTCTCACACTTGGTTTCATATGTAATTCGTGAGCCACCTTCCTTGTGATCTGTTCTGGCATTAGATGCAATACTTATTCCCATTGATATGAACCTCTTTCACCCTTTGTTTCAGGCAACGAACAGTTGCCTACCCGGTTGAAGCTCCTTATTGCACCTGCTTACCTTGCTCTCGATGACTTGCTTGAATTTCAACTCGAGAGATGCCTCTATGCCACGCTCACCGAGATAGCCCCCAAGTACCTATCTTGTGTTGAGCTTCGTCCTTTTCGAGTCTTTCCCCCTTACTCCACCCCTTAAATCTCGGGACGAGATTTCTCGTAGTGGAGGAGATTTGTAATGCCCGGATAATTAAGCTACAGTAATTCCATGCTAATGATGACATGTCATCACTTTTACTGTTGCTAGGTCCCACGTTGGTTCAAACCAATTCAAATCTGAAATTTAAAATAAAGTCAAACAACGAAAGTTTTTCAAATGTCAAAAATAAAATGTTCAAAGTGTGGCAAATATTCCATAACCAATTATGGTGCTGACCCAACATTTTTGTAAAAATATTTAAATGCTCCTTGTGATTAAGACAGTGATAATCATATTTAATTAAATGCCTTTCCTAAGATAAAAATTAGCAAACTATATTTATTTGGGAGTAGAACCTTTTGTGGCTGAGGGCTAAACTAAAACATTAATTTAGATATTGGTCTCATATTTTATAAAACTATAATATGCTAATAGTAAATAAAACAGTAAAGAAGAAATAAATAAAAAGAAAAACACACACACAAAAAAGGGGCAAACCCACGTGCCCCCTCTGGGCCTTGGGCCAACTGGCCACTGGCCGGCCCGAGCGCACTGCCTCCCCCCTCCCTGTTCACGGGGGGGATCGTGGGCAGCACCGATGCCTGCCACGGCACCGACCATCGCCGTGGCGGCCATCTGCGGTCTCCTCGGGGCTATAAGGCGGCCCCGATGCCTCTCCCTCGCGCCCCCGAACCCTAGCCCTCATCCCCTTCTCCCTCGCGCCGTTTTCCCTCTCCTTCCCGCAACAAGCCGAAGCTCTGTCGTCATTGTCGTCGCCAACCTCGCGCCCATCGTCGTCCCCGCCACCTAGGACGGCACCAGGGGCTCCGACGACCTCGTCCACGTCAACTACAAGCGCCAGATCAAGATCATCGCCCCTCTGTGGATTGGATCGACCTCGTCTTCTTCCACGGGCGCCGCCGGAGATCTTCTTCGGTCCCATCCGCCCTGCAGCTCCTAAGCTAACACCGAGCCTCCTTGTGCTCCTCGGTGAGATACTCTTTCCTTCCCCTCGCTTTCTAGCTCGAATCTGCGCCCGTAGCCTAGCTAGTCGTCGCGTCCGTAGCTCGCCTCCCCGCCGTGCTCACCGCCGCCCGAGCTCGTGCTCGTCATAGACAGTGCTCCCTGCGCTGCTGTTTTGCTGCTGCTGCTCCCGCGAAGTCGCCGTGCAGCCCTGCCGCTCCCGCCGTCACGCCCGAAATCCTGAGGAGCTCATGGTCGTCGCCTTCCTTACACCCCTGGCCGCGTCCGGGTCGCGGCCTGACCGCCGCACCTGCGCCCAAGCACGCCCTCGCGGCTGCTGCTTCCCGTGCGATCGCGGCGCACGCGCGCGCGAGCCCGTGCCCGTCCTGCGCCATTGCCGCAACCGGTGTTCCGCCCCGGCTCCATTAGCTCCGGCCGCCACTACACTCTGCTCCCCCCTTATCGTCCGTGTCCACGCCCGCCTGGGGCCGCGTGGCCTCCGCCGCGCCGCGCCCTGCCGGCGCCTCGCCGCTCCGGCCGGCGCCCCGCAGCCGGGGCCATCCTCGCCAGCGCCTCGCCGAGACCACGGCCTCGCCGTGCCCCATTGGACGGGAGCCCACGCCCCAGCGCCCGCCCCGCGCTGGTGTCGCCCTCCATCGGCGTCGCCCTCCACCGGTGCCGCCGCACCGCCCACCACCGTTGCCGCCGTGGCCGGCGCCCACCGGCGTCGTCGTGCCCTTCTAGGCGGGATCCCCGTCGCCCAGGCGGGTTTGCCCGCACCCAGTTCTGCTCCCCTGCGCCTGTTAGACCCCCC
>NC_041391.1:452556876-452587126 GCF_002162155.2 Triticum dicoccoides
GCATATGGGCCCATGCCCTTGATTAGATAAAAAAAGAAGTGTAAAAAAACATATTAAAAATAATAATTAATTAATTAGTTAAACGCTTAGTTAACTTAATTAATTAATCTTAATTAAACTAATGAACTAGATTAGTTAATTAAAATTGTAGTGAGATAAATGTGTCCATGAAAGGGGGGCCCACCCCCTGTTGACCAGTCAAACTTTGACTGGTCAACTGGGACCCCCTGTACCCGCATGTCACCCTCTGGTACACCTTTGTGTACATAGAGCTGGGTACCCATAGCATTTTAATCTTTATTCTTGGATTAAAATTAATTCCAGAATATTGTTTAAATCTTTGAAAATTAATAGAAATTAAACCGTAGCTCGGATGAAAAAGTTTTCTACATGAAAGTTGCTCAGAATTTCGAGATGCATTTGAATACGTGGTCCGTTCATCTGCCACACGTCTTTAGCATAGCAAACCTGCAAACTTTCCCCTCCAGTTCATCTGTCTGACTGACGTCCGGGACCGGGAAAACTTTCCCGGATGTTTCTCCCTTCGCCAGTAGAGCCTAGCACTGCGTTAGAACACCTCTAGCCCCGCTTATAATCATGTTGTGCATATGTTTGCCTGTATTTAATGTTTCTTCCCCCTCTTATCTCCGGTAGACCTCGAGACCGCCGCTGATGCCTCTGTGATCAACTACGTCGACGACGACCCCTTCTTCTTGTCTGAGCAACCAGGCAAGCCCCGCCCCCCTTTGATCATCCCGATATCGCCCATTCTATACTCTCATGCTTGAATTAGATTTTGCTACTGTTATTGTTTGCTCCTATTCTGATGCATAGCCTGCTTTTGTACCTGCTATTGTTACCTACCTGCTTATCCTAAACTGCTTAGTATAGGTTGGTTAGTGATCCATCAGTGACCCCCAGTACTTGTCCTTGTTGCCCCTGCTTCATCATCGATGCCTCGATCGACGAGATCGACGACCAGAGCCCGACACCTCACATCACATCACGCCCCTTTTATTGCTCGACTCTGCAGAGCTACTATCGAGTGCCGAGGGTGGTCCCTCATAATGCACTCCTGATGATAATTCTGTAGTGTAGCTATTTGGTCGTGGTCATCGAGGGTGATTTCCTCTTTCACCATTCCCGATACGGCTTTGTCGTTCAACACCTCAAGAGTGAACCTCGAGGGTGGTCCCTCTTACGTTCACCTTGATGATTACATTGAGTGGAATCCACCGGGCGTGATTCCTCGGGTTTTCCCCTTGAGGTACTAGACACACGTTTACAATAACTTTACTTGAGACCTTGGTGGAAGTCGGGCGGGCCCGGAGAGCACCCGCAAGATGGTTACGTGGCACGGCCAAGCATTCTAGGCCCTTGTCGTAAGTCCACGAGACGGGGCGACGGGGTCACTTTCGATCGTAGGTCTCTGCTCATCTCTGCAAGCTAATAATACACTATGGTTTGGGTATTTGTTCTGAGTTGGCCTCTGGCCTTTACGCACTAACCACCACACGAGAATAGTTATGGGCCTCGACGTCGCGGTATCAGCCAAAGCATTGTCAGACGTCTAGTTCAGCAGTGCGGCACGGTCGGATCGTGCTGGCCATCCGAGGCGGTGCTGGTACTCACCCTACGCACAACGACCCGGAGTGCTGCGCAACGACCCAAGACCCCGGAGTGCTTAGGATGTAGACCGGCGGGGACCTCTCTATTGAGCCTAGGTCGGGCTGCGACGTGTTGATCTTCCGAGGGCGGGCATTGACCCCAGAAAGGTGTGTCCGGCCAGAGTGATCGAGCGTGTGGGGTAACGTGGTGCACCCCTGCAGGGAAGTTATATATTCGAGTACCGTGTCCACGGTAATGGACGTTCAGACTTATATCCTGATCTTATACAACTACAAATGGATACTTGAGATATGTGGCTCCAGGATTGCTTTCTCGCAGGGAGTCGAGGAAGGATCTCTGGGCATTAATGTTACAACATGCTTGTTAAATATAAACTGCTATTCTTTACTCTTCTACATGCTGCAAGATGCTCGAAGCTGCGTGAAGATGCTAGTCTTCGATAGGCTAGGCCTTCCCTTTCTATTCTGGCATTCTGCAGTTCAGTCCATAGATACAAACCTTCTATTTGATACCAGTGCATACTTAGTATAGATCTGATACTTGCGAGTACTTTGGATGAGTACTCAAGGTTGCTTTGCTACCCCTTTCCCCCCCTTCCTTCTTCTTTCCGGTTGATGCAACCAGATGGTGGATCCCTGGAGCTAGATGCCACCGCCGATGGATGCTGCTACGTGAAGACCGCCGACGGCCAGGAGTAGTTAGGAGGTCCCAGGCAGGAGGCCTTGCCTCTTCGATCATTGATGTTTGTGCTAGCCTTCTTAAGGCAAAACTTGTTTAACTTATGTCTGTACTCAGATATAGTTGCTTCCGCTGACTCTTGTGTATCGAGCTTGTATTCGAGCCCTCGAGACCCCTGGCTTGTAATATGAAGCTTGTATGACTTTCATTTGTGTCTAGAGTTGTGTTGTGATATCTTCCCGTGAGTCCCTGATCTTGATCGTACACATTTGCGTGTATGATTAGTGTACGGTCGAACCAGGGGCGTCACAGGGATTTGATACGTCTCCAACGTATCTATTATTTTTGTTTGTTCCATGCTATTATATTATCTGTTTTGGATGTTTTATATGCATTAATATGTTATTTTGTATTGCATTTGGGACTAACCTATTAACCTAGATCCCAGTGCCAGTTTCTATTTTTTTTCCTTGTTTTAGAGTTTCGCAGAAAAGGAATGCCAAACGGAGTCCAAACGGAATAAAACTTTCGCGATGATTTTTATTGGATTAGAAGACATCCAGAGGACTTGGAGTGCACGTCAGAGAAGCCACGAGGCGGCCAAAAAGAGGGAGGGCGCACCCAGGGGGTAGGGCGTGCCCCCATCCTTGTGGGCCCCTCGTGACTCCACCGATCTATTTCCTTCGCCTATATATTCTCATATATCCCAAAACCAACAGACAGGGCCACAAAAACACTTTTCCACTACCGCAACCTTATGTACCCATGAGATACCATCTAGGGGCCTTTTCCATCATCCTGCCGGAGGGGAATTAGATTGCGGAGGGCTTCTACATCAACACCATTGCCCTTTCGATGAAGCGTGAGTAGTTTACCACAGACCTATGGGTCCATAGCTAGTAGCTAGATGGCTTCTTCTCTCTCTTTGATTCTCAATACCATGTTCTCCTCCATGTACTTGGACATCTATTCGATGTAATACTTTTTTGCAGTGTGTTTGCCTAGATCCGATGAATTGTGGATTTATGATTAGTTTATCTATGATTATTATTTGAATCTCCTCTGAATTCTTATATGCATGATTTGATATCTTTGCAAGTCTCTTCGAACTATCGATTTGGTTTGGCCAACTATATTGGTTTTTCTTGTAATGGGAGAAGTGCTTAGCTTTGGGTTCAATCTTGCGGTGTCCTTTCCCGGTGACGGTAGGGGCAGCAAGGAACGTTTTTATTGTTGCCATCGAGGATAAAAAGATGGGTTTAGATCATATTGCTTGAGTTTATTCCTCTACATCATGTCATCTTACTTAATGCGTTACTCTGTTCTTCACAAACTTAATACTCTAGATGCAGGCAGGAGTCAGTCGATGTGTGGAGTAATAGTAGTAGATGCAGGCAGGAGTCGGTCCACTTGACACAGACGTGATGCCTATATTCATGATCATTGCCTTAGATATTGTCATAAGTTTGCGCTTTTCTATCAATTGCTCGGCATTAATTTGTTCACCCACCGTAATATTTTCTATCTTGAGAGAAGCCTCTAGTGAAACCTATGGCCCCCGGGTCTACTTTACATTATATAAGTTCTATTTTCCTTCATATAAGTTTCTGATCTACTATTATGCAATCTTTTACTTTCCGATCTATAAACCAAAAATATTTACTTGACCAGTTATCTATCTCTATCAGATCTCACTTTTGCAAGTAACCGTTAAGGGATTGACAACCCCTTTATCGCGTTGGGTGCAAGTTGTCGATTGTTCATGCAGGTATTCGGTGAATTGTTCGTTGTCTCCTACTGGATTGATACCTTGGTTCTCAAACTGCGGGAAATATTTACTCTACTTTGCTGCATCACCCTTTCCTCTTCAAGGGAAAAACCAACACAAGCTCAAGAAGTAGCAAGATTCGATCATGGAGAGCTTGTACATCAACCTTGCTGCCCTTTGGATGATGTGTCAGTAGTTTACCATAGACCTACGTGTCCATAGCTAGCAGCTAGATGGCTTCATATATCTCTTTGATCTTCAATACAATGTTCTCCTCGATGTTCTTGGAGATCTATTCGATGTAATCTTCTTTTGCAGTGTGTTTGTTGGGATACTGTGAATTGTGGGTTTATGATCATATTATTCATGCATATTATTTGAGTCTTTTCTGAATTCTTATATGCATGATTGACATAGCTTTGTATTCCTCTCCGATCTATTGATTTGGTTCAGCCAACTAAATCGATTTATCTTGCAATGGGAGAGGTGCTTTGTGATGCGTTCAATCTTGTGATGCTCCATCCCAGTGACAGAAAGAGACATGACACGTATTTGTATTGTTGCCATTAAGGATAAAAATATGGGGTTTATTCATATTGCTTGGATCTATCTCTCTACATCATGCCATCTTGCTTAAGACGTTACTCTGTTTTTATTAACTTAATACCCTAGATGCGTGTTGGATAGCGGTCGATGAGTGGAGTAATAGTAGTAGATGCAGGCAGGAGTCGGTCTACTTGTCTCAAACGTGATACCTATATACATGATCATTGCCTTGGATATTGTCATAACTATGCTCTTTTCTATCAATTGCCTAATAGTAATTTGTTTACCCACTGCATGCATGCTTTCAGGGTCTATCTTTTACCATCTATAAAATCCACAAATACCTTGATGCAATTTATTTACCGTTGTTTTATTTTGTGTTTTTATCTATCTACCATTATCAGGTTAAATCCTTGCAATTAATCGTTGAAGGGATTGACAACCCCTTTATCGCATTGGGTGCAACTATTTGTTCTTTTTTGTGTAGGTGCAATTAATGAGATCTTGAGTGCTTCTCCTATAGGATTGATAACCTTCATTCTTAACTGAGGTAAATACTTAATTATCTCTACTTTACTGCATCACCCTTTCCTCTTAAAGGGAAAAACCAACGCAAGCTCAAGAAGTAGTAGGAAGAATTTCTAGAGCCGTTGTCAGGGATATATCATCAAGATCTATCAAGTACCTTCCATAAACTTTCATCTCCTTGCATTTGCTTTATTTTACATTTGCCTCTCGTTTTCATCTCCCCCATTTCTAAAACATTTTTAGAAAAATGCAATAATGTTTTCGTTTGCCTTTTTGTTTGCTTATGTGCTAGATTGCTTGCTTTGTCATGATGACTCAAGAGAATACTAAGTTGTGTGATTTTCCACTACTAATAATAATGATTTTATTAGTACTCAAAGTTCTCCACCTGTCACTAGTGCGGAGACTTGTGATATTAATACTGCTTTGCTAAATCTTGTTAAGAAAGAACAATTTTCTGGTAGTCCTAATGAAGATGCTGCATCCCATCTTAATACTTTTGTTGAATTATGTGATATGCAAAAGAAAAAAATGTGGATAATGATATTGTCAAATTGAGATTATTTCCGTTCTCACTATGAGATCATGCGAAAAGTTAGTTTTCATCCTTGCCTAAAAATAGTATTGAGTCGTGGAATAAGTGTAAGGATGCATTTATTTCCAAGTACTTTCCTCCTGCTAAGATTATCTCTCTTAGGAACTATATAATGAATTTTAAGCAACTTGATCATGAACATGTTGCACAATCATGGGAGAGAGTGATATTAATGCTAAGTAATTTCCCTACTCATGGTTTAAGTTTATGGACGATCATACAAATTTTTTATGCGAGATTGAATTTTGCATCTAGAAAAATTCCAAACTTCCCCGTGGGAGGTACTTTTATGGATCACATTAGGAGAACCTACAAAAGTCCTAGATAATATCAAGTCAAATTTTTCTCAATGGCATACCGAAAGATCTTCTACTAGTAAAAAAGCACATGTTGTTGAAGAAATTAATACTTTGAGTGAAAAGATGGATGTTCTTACGAAATTGGTTGCTAATAAGAGTGCTCATGTTCATCCTAATTATTTGCCTTTGTCTACTTTGTTTGATAATAATAATGACGCTATGGATGTGAATTTTGTTGGTAGAAATAATTTCAACAACAACGCTTATAGAGGTAATTTTAATCCTAGCCCGTTCCCTGGAAATTCCTCTAATAATTATGGAAATTCCTACAATAATTCTTGTGGTAATAATAATAGGATGCCCTCTGATCACGAGACTGATATTAAATAATTTATCAACTCCCAAAAGGTTTTCAGTGCTATGATAGAAGAAAAGTTGCATGAGATTGATGATGTGGCTAGGAACGTTGACAAAATTTCTCATGATGTTGATTCTCTTAAGGTTAAAATTTTGCCACCCAAACTTGATATTAATGAGTCTCTGAAATCTATTCAAATATCTATTAATTAAAGTAGGGAGAGAACTGCTAGAATATGTGCTAAGCAAGAATTGTTAGAAAAAGCATTTTCACCCCATTTTTGGGATAATCATGATGAAGAAATTAAAATGATTGGTGTGACTCCTATTGAATATTAGTTTAATGCTATAAGACTAGATGAAAAAGGGACTGAAGAAGAGTCAACTTTAGCTATAGGGCATCCCAGTAATTTGGAGGGTGATAATCTTGATGAAAAAAATGATAAAAGTGGGTTTGACGAGGTCAAAACTTTAACTAGTGATGTGCCCACTCTCTTGGATTTCAAGGGTTTTAATTATGATAATTATTCTTTAATTAAGTGTATTTCCTTGTTTCAATCCATGCTTAATTCAGCCAATGCTTATGATCAAAATAAGGCTTTTACTAAACATATCGTAGAAGCTACGATGAAAGCTTTAGAAGAAAAGCTAGAATTGGAGGTTTCAATCCCTAGGAAATTATATGATGAATGGGAACCTACCATTATAATTAAGATAAAAAATTATGAGTGCAATGCTTTATGTCATTTGGGTGCTAGCGTTTCCACCATACCAAAATCTTTATATAATGTGCCAGGCCTTAATGATTTGGATGAATGTTCTCTTAATTTGCACTTAGCGGATTCGACTATTAAGAAACCTTCGGGTAGAATAAACTATGAGCTTATTCTTGCAAATAGAAATTATGTGCTAGTTGATTTCATTGTGCTTGATAAAGATTGCAATCTCTCTTGCCCCATAATACTTGGTAGACCTTTCCTAGGAACTATTGGTGCTATTATTGATATGAAAGAAGGTAATATAAGATTTTCAGTTTCCATTAAGGAAGGGGATAGAACACTGCTTCCTGATAACCCACAAGTGTAGGGGATAATTGTAGCCTCTTTAGATGAGTAAGATTGTCGAACACAATGCGGAGCTAAAGGTAGAACAAATATTCTCTCAAGTCCTATCTGCCACTGATACGACTCTACGCACGCTTAGTGTTCTCTTTACGTAGAACAAGTATGAAACTAGTAGTACTTTGCACGTGTTGTTAACTAGGTTTGCAAGATAATAAAGAGCACATAAATATAAGCTAGGGGCTGTTTAGATAAAGAAGCGATAAAGTAAATATAGTGAGTGTGGAAAAGTGGTGGTAGGAGTTGTGAAATTGTCCCTAAGCAATTGACTACTCTACTAGACCGATAGCAAGTTTTATGTGGGAGAGGCATAAGCTAACACACTTTCTCTTGTTGGATCATATGCACTTATGATTGGAACTCTAGCAAGCATCTGCAACTACTAAAGATCATTAAGGTAAAACTCAACCATAGCATTAAAGCACCAAGTCCCCTTTATACCATACGCCACAACCCGCTTACTCGGGTTTATGCTTCTGTCACTCAAGCAACCCACCATAAGCGAATCATGAACGTATTGCAACACCCTACAGCGGGAATCCCTCACGCCTGCGTGACACATAGGGCACAATAGGACAGCCACATAACCGCAAGCAAATTAAACCAATCACATAGAAACTAACCATGTGAATGACCAATTCCTATCATCTCTCTAAATTGATATAAGCGAAGCAAGAGAGTTTAATTATTTCTAAACAAGATATGCCCACGCTCTAACAAATTTAATTTAAGCAAAATATCATTCTACAAATGGTGGTTTTCTATGTGAAGAGAAACAGGCAATCCAAACTTCAAATGATATAAGTGAAGCACATGAAGCATTCTATAAAGCCATACTCAAAAGATTTAAGTGAGGTGCAATGAGCATTCTATAAATAAACCAAGGACTATCTCATACAAGCATGGTGCATAAAAGAAAATAAAAAACTAAATTCACAAGATGCTCCAAGACTTGCACATATCGCATGAACGAAACGAATCAGAAAACATACCGATACTTGTTAAAGAAAGAGGGGATGCCTTCCGGGGCATCCCCAAGCTTAGACGCCTGAGTCTCCTTGAATATTTACTTGGGGTGCCTTGGGAATCCCCAAACTTGAGCTCTTGCCTCTCTTCCTTTTCCTCATATCGAGTCATCCTCGATCAAACACTTCATCCACACAAAACTTCAACAGAAAACTCGGTAAGATCCGTTAGTATAATAAAGCAAATCACTACTCTAATTACTGTAGAAAACCAATTCATATTTTTTTTGCATTGTGTCTACTGTAATATAACTTTTTCGTGGCTTAGTCCACTGATATAAATTGATAGTTTCATCAAAACAAGCAAACTATGCATCAAAAACAGAATCTGTCAAAAACAGAACAGTCTGTAGAAATCTGAACATTCACCATACTTCTTGTACCCCAAAAATTCTACTAAAATTAGGAAAAATAAACGATTTGTACAGAAATACAGTGCAAAAAGAATCAGAACCGTTTGACGTTCCAGCAAAAAAATGTAAAATCACATACTACAGCCAAAGTTTCTGTCATGCACCGTACAAACAAACAAGCATTGTAAACATCCTAAAGGCAAACCTTGGCACATTATTTTTATAATACAATGGAATTGTACAAGGGGATAATTATTTTCGATGAAAAGTTTCTATAATTAAGATTCACAAAGTTTCCGTGAGCATGAACGAAGTTCAAGGAGCTCTCCCACTTCAACAATGCTTGTCTCTCTCACTTTCACTTTCCTTTTTGAAAAGTTTTGGGTTCCCCTCTTTATTTTTTTGTTTTTAAAATTTATGAAAGCATGCAACAGAAATAAATGACTCTCTAAAACTTCCGGGTTGTCTCCCTGGCAGCGCTTTCTTTAAAGACATTAAGCTAGGCATATAGTGCTCAAGTAATGGATCCACCCGGATCCCAAGGTATATCAAAACCAATTTTAATTAACAATGATTTATGATTTAGTAGTGAGCACAAAGTAATATATATCAAGCAACAACGAAGTCTAACTCTCTTCCTATGCATCGGCATGTCATAAAATAACAATTCATTCACACCAAGTAAATGCCAATGCATAGTATAAATAGTTTCTTGCAATTCTGTCATGTTGGAAACATAGAGAGGTAGAGATATAGTTCCTCTCTCATAATAATTGCAAGTAGGAGCAGCAAGCACATGCATATTATATTTATCAAAATCATCATGTGTAGTAGAAAAATGCAACCCATCAATATAATCCTTAATAAGCACAAACTTCTCTGATATAGTGTAGTTGGGAGAATTCAAAGAGATAATAGGACTATCATGTGTGGGTGCAATAGCAAAATTTTCATGTTTAACATAAGGAACTATAGCAAGTTCATCTCCATAAGCATAATTCATATTGGCATCTTGGCCACAAGCATATCAAGAATCATCAAAAAGGGATATTTCAAAAGAATCAACGGGATCGTGACAATCATCATAGCAATCATCCTTCGGTAAGCATGAAGGGGAATTAAACAATGTATGAGTTGAAGAGTTACTCTCATTAGAAGGTGGGCACGGGTAGCAAATCCGCTCTTCCTCCTTTTGTTCTTCGCTCTCCTCATCATCTTTTTCATCCAATGAGCTCATAGTTTCATCAATTTCTTCTTCCATAGACTCCTGCAAAATATTAGTCTCTTCTTGGATAGCGGAGAATTCCTTAATATATGGTTTAACATAGGCATTAGAAGCATAATTATCATAAAAATATTCAAGTATAGCAAAATTTTCAGATTCGTAAAGAGTGGCATCATAGTTTTCAGTCAAAGAAGCAATTTCATAAGCACCCATAAAAGCAACAAATTCTTCAATTTGTTGAACATCATAGTAATTATAAACACCTTTAACATACGAAGATGCGATTCCATTATCACTAAATTCACATTGGTAGGGAAGGTGTTTCTTAGGGTTTTCAGAACAACAAGTAACATCATAAATTTCACATAAATTCCAAGCATAGCATTGCAAACGATGAATTTGATCCAGTAAAAGTTTCCCTTTTTTAGATATACGGTGTCTCACATAACAAGCATGCTCATCTAAAGATTTGCCCTCAACTAAGCTAGTGGAGGTTTCAGCACGAGCACAAAGGGATCAAAGATGATCCAAGTAAAAAGCTTCAGGAGTGTGATAGATTTTGAGTGGTTCTTCAACCATTGGTTCAGTAGGTACAACTAATTTTTTTTGTATTTTGCGTTTCCTACCCATAACTAAAGATAGGAAACAACTAAGAACAGCAAATAAAAATTACTTAGTGATAAAGCAAACAAGCACACACGAGAATATTCACCCCGTGTTATGACTCCCCGGCAACGGCGCCAAAAAAAGGTCTTGATAACCCACGAGTGTAGGGGATAATTGTAGCCTCTTTCGATAAGTAAGAGTGTTGAACCCAACAAGGAGTTAAAGGTAGAACAAATATTCTCTCAAGTCCTATCTGCCACTAATACGACTCTACGCACGCTTAGTGTTCGCTTTACCTAGAACAAGTATGAAACTAGTAGTACTTTGCAGGTGTTGTTGGATAGGTTTGCAAGATAATAAAGAGCACGTAAATATAAACTAGGGGCTGTTTAGATAAAGAAGCAATAAAGTAAATATAGAGAGTGTGGAAAAGTGGTGGTAGGAGTTGTGAAATTGTCCCTAAGCAAGTGACTACTTTACTAGACCGATAGCAAGTTTTATGTGGGAGAGGCATAAGCTAACATACTTTCTCTTCTTGGATCATATGCACTTATGATTGGAACTCTAGCAAGCATCCGCAAATACTAAAGATCATTAAGGTAAAACCCAACCATAGCATTAAAGCATCAAGTCCCCTTTATCCCATACGCCACAACCCCCATACTCGGGTTTATGCTTTTGTCACTCAAGCAACCCACCATAAGAGAATCATGAACGTATTGTAACACCCTACAACGGGAATCCCTCACGCTTGCGCGACACATAGGGCACAATAGGACAGCCACATAACCGCAAGCAAATTAAACAAATCACATCAATTCATCGATCACCGATAGGATAACGAAAATCTACTCAGACATCATAGGATGGCAACACATCATTGTATAATAATATGAAGCATAAAGCACCATGTTCAAGTAGAGGGTACAACGGGTTGCGGGAGAGTGGACCGCTGAATATAGATGGGGGAAGGTGATGGAGATGTTGGTGAAGATGGCGGAGTTGTTGGTGTAGACCGCGGTGATGATGATGGCCCCCGGTGGCACTCCGGCGCCACCGGAAGCAAGGGGGAGACAGCCCCCCTTCTTCTCCTTCTTCCTTGACCTTCTCCCTAGATCTGAGAAGGGTTTCCCCTCCAGTCCTTGGCTCCCATGGCGTGGGTGGGGCGAGAGCCCCTCTGAGATTGGATCTGTCTCTCTGTCTCTCTCCATTTCTGCGTTCTCGAATTCTGCCCTTTCACCGTTTCTTTTATATCCGGAGATCCATAACTCCGATTGGACTAAAACCTTTGCCAAGATTTTTTTCCCAAAAATTAGCTTTCTTGCGGCAAAATAATAGCAGCAACCGCCTTACGAGGGGCCCACGAGGGTCAGGGGCGCACTTAGTAGGGGCAGGCGCGTCCCCTGCCTCATGGCCACCTCGGGCACCGTCTTGCGTTGATTCTTCCTCCCATATTTCCCAAATATTCCAAAAATAAGCTCCATCCGTTTTTATCCTGTTTGGACTCCATTTGATACGGAGTTTCTGCAAAACATAAAACATGCAACAAACATGAACTAGCACTGGGCACTGGATTAATATGTTAGTATCAAAAAATAGTATAAAAAGTTGCCAAAAGTATATGAAAGTAGAATAATATTGGCATGGAATAATCAAAAATTATAGATACGACGGAGACGTATCACTTCCCTAGAAAGAAAATTAATCGACCATATGAATCCATTATTTGGGCCACCTATGGAATTAATTCTAAGGATAACAACACTTGAAACTATACATTACGCCTAACTAGGGGCGTAAAACTATAGCCCTTTTTGGGAGGCAACCCAATAGTTATCTTTAATTTTTTGTTCTTATTCTGTTTTTTAATACAGACAAAATTATGCTTTTGTGATGGTGGTGTTTTTGTATTTTAAATTAGTGTTTGTGCAAAGTAGAGCCTTTGGGATGATTTGGGAGATAGTTGATTTGATTCTTTAAAAAAATAGAAACTTTTACGCCCAATCCAAAAAATCTTAAAAATCACTGGAACATGTTTTTGATTCTAATGTTTTACACATAATTTATATACAATTCCCCACGTTGTCCTAATTTTTCAGAATTTTTTGAGTTCCATAAGTATTGAGTTTGTCCAGATTACTATAGACTGTTCTATTTTTGATAGATTCTGTTTTCGTTGCATAGTTTGCTTATTTTGATGAATCTATGGGTTGTATTGGGGGTTATAAACCATGGTGAAGTTAGAATAAAGTAGTTATTATGAAATAATAAAATTTTAATGGGTTTACAACATTACCCAAAGTGGTGGTTTGCTTTCTTGCATGAACAGATCTCACGAGTTTTCTATTGAGTTTTGTGTGTTGAAGTTTCCAAATTTTGGGTAAGATCGCGATGGACTAAGGAATAAAGAGTGGCAAGAGCCTAAGATTGGGGATGCCCAAGGCACCCCAAGGTAACATTCAAGTAAAACCAAGATGCCTCGGAAGGCATCCTCTATTTCGTCTACAATCCATCTGTAAATTACTTGAGGCCATACTTTTATTCACCACATGATATGTGTTTTGCTTGGAGCGTCATGTATTATATGAGTCTTTAATTTGTTTGATTTTTAGATTCCCACAATCATCTTTGCTGGACATACTTTTTTGTGAGGGACACACATTATTCGTGAATTTGTTAGAATACTCTTTATGCTTCACTTATATCTTTTGAGCTAGGCTGTTGCTCTAGTGCTTCACTTATATCTTGTAGAGCACATCACTGGTTATATTTTAAAGAAATAGTTGCACTCACATGCTTCACTTATATATTTTTGAGAGTCATATAAATAGTAATGGCAATTTTCACGGGTTGTTAATTTGGTCCTAATACGATAGGTATTCCAGAGGGATATAATAAAAACTTTCATGTAGATTACCGAATATGATTAGTTTGATTCCTTGCAATAGTTTTGAGATATAAAGATGGTAATGTTTGGTTTTACTAGTGAGTAATTGTGGATTAGTAAGAATATTGGTGTCAAGGTTTGTGATTCCCGAAGCATGCACGTATAGTCTCCCCTTATGCTAGGAAGTTGGAGCACAATTTATCATTGATTGTCTATCTTTGCGTGAAGGTCGGGGGCACACGATGGTTAATTCCTCCCAACCTCCCCCTAGGAGCATGCGTGGTAGTACTTTGCTTCGAGGGCTAATGAACTTTTGCAATAAGTATGTGAGATATTTATTACTAATGTGAGTCCATGGATTATACTCACTCTCACCCTTCCACATTTTCTAGCATCTCTAGTACCACGCAACTTCCGCCGGTGCATAAACCCACCTTATACCTTCCTCAAAATAGCCACCATACCTACCTATTATGGCATTTCCATATCCATTCCGAGATATATTTCCATGCAACTTCCACCATTCCATTATTATGATGCACATCATCATTGTGATATTGATTTGCATGATCACATAGCTAACATAGTGTTTGTGGTAACGCCACCATTCATCATGTGCGATGTTTGATCATTGCACATCCTAGCACACTGCCAGAGGCATTCATATAGAGTCATAATTTTGTTCTAGTATCGAGTTGTAATTTTGAGTTGTAAGCAATTAAAAGTGTGATGATCATCATTGTTAGAGAAATGTCCCATGTGAGGAAATAAATAAAAAAAGAGAGGCCAAAAGAGCCCAAATAAAAGAGGCCAAAGAGCCCACCAAAAAATGAGAGAAAAGAGGGAAGGGGCAATGTTACTATCTTTTTTCCACACCCGTGCTTCAAAGTAGCACCATGTTTTTCATATAGAGTCTCCTATATTGTCACTTTCATATACTAGTCGGAATTTTTCATTATTAGAACTTGGCTTGTATATTCCAATGATGGGCTTCCTCAAAATTCCCAGGTCTTCATGAGCAAGCAAGTTCGATGCACACCCACTTAGTTTCTTTTTGAGCTTTCATACACTTATATCTCTAGTGCATCCATCGCATATCAATCCCTACTCCTCACATAGATATTGATTGATGGGCATATCCACAACCCATTCATTTGCCTAGTTGATGTGAGACTTTCGCCTTTTTTTGTCTTCTCCACATATACCTCTACCACCACATTCTATTCCACCCATAGTGCCATGTCCATGGATCATGCTCGGTTGTAAAAGCTAAAGCGCGTTAAAAAGTATGAACCAATTGCTTGGCTGACATCGGGGTAGTGCATGATTTATACTTTGTGTTAAGAAGATGGAGCATGACAAGGCCATATGATTTTTTTGGGATAGCGTTCTTTAGCATTGATATTTTGAAAGACATGATTTTTTGTTGGTATGCTTGAGTATTATTGTTTTATGTCAATTATAGACTACTTCTTGATCTTAATATTCATGTCATAAAAAGAAACATGTTAGGTAGCATTCCACATCAAAAATACTGTTTTTATCATTTACCTACTAGAGGACGAGCAGGAATTAAGCTTGGGGATGCTTGATACGTCTTCAACGTATCTATAATTTTTGACTGCTCCATGTTGTTATAGTATCAACCTTGGATGTTTTTATATGCATTTATATGCTATTTTATATCATTTTTGGGACTAACCTATTAAGCTAGTGCCCAGTGCCAGTTGTCGTTTTTTGCTTTTCAGAAAAATTAATACCAAACGGAGTCCAAATGTCACGAAACATTTTGACGATTTTTTATGGACCAAAAGACACCCTAGAAGCTTCGAGAGGATGCCAGAGGAGCCACGAGGTGGCGACAAGCTCGGGAGGCGTGCCCCAGGGGTGCCCCAGGCTTGTGGGCCCCTCGTGGCACCCCTAACCCTAATTCCAGCTCTATAAATACCCAAATATTCCTTGTATACCAGAGAGCTAACCCAAATACTTTCTTCACCGCTGCAAGTTTCTGTTCCCGAGAGATCCCATCTGGAGGCCTTTTACGGTTCCATTTCGTAGGGGGATTTGACCACAAAGGGCTTCTACATCAACCTTGCTGCCCTTCCGTTGATGTGTGAGTAGTTTACCACATACCTATGGGTCCACGACTAGTACCTAGATGGTTTCTTCTCTCTCTTTGATCCTCAATACAATGTTCTCTTTGATGTTCTTGGATATCTATTCAATGTAATCTTATTTTGCGGTGTGTTTGTTGGATCCGAAGAATTGTGGGTTTATGATCAGATTATACATGAATATTATTTGATTCTTTTCTCAATTATTATATACATGATTGTTACAGCTTTGTATTTCTCCCCGATATATTGATTTGGTTTTGCCAACTAGATTGATTTATCTTGCAATGGGAGAGGTGCTTTGTGATGGGTTCAATCTTGCGATGCTCAATCTGAGTGACAGAAAGGGACATGACATATATTTTATTGTTGCCATTAAGGATAAAAAGATGGGGTTTATTCATATTGCTTGGATCTATCTCTCTACATCATGTCATCTTGCTTGAGATGTTACTCTGTTCTTATTAACTTAATACCTTAGATGCATGCTGGATAACGGTCGATGGGTGGAGTAATAGTACTAGATGTAGGCATGAGTTGGTCTACTTGTCTCGACATGATGCCTATATACATGATCATTGCCTTGGATATCATCATAACTATGCAATTTTCTATCAATTGCCCAATAGTAATTTGTTTACCCATCGTATACATGCTTTCAAGAGGGAAGCCTCTAGTGAAAACTATGGCCCCCGGTCCTATCTTTTACCATCCATAAAATCCAAAAATACCTTGCTGCATTTTATTTACCGTTATTTTGTTTTGTCTTTTTATCTATCTACCATTATTAAATGTAATCCTTGAATTTAATCATCGAAGGGATTGACAACCCCTTTATCGCATTTAGTGCAAGTACTTGTTCTTCTGTGTGTAGGTGTGTTAACAAGATCTTGAGTGGTTCTCCTATTAGATTGATAACCTTGTTTTTTAACTGAGGGAAATACTTATCTCTAATTTGATGCATCACCCTTTCCTCTTCAAGGGAAAAACCAACGCACTTCAAGAAGTAGCATAAACGCACCAGTAGGGGGAGCACCAGCAACAACGACACCGATAAAGGCACCCTCGGCGATAAGGCTACCCCGGATGGTGCTGAGAACCAGCACACTGGCAGTGGCACCGATGACCAGGCTAATGGCGATAATTCCATACCCAATCAAATCGACGTACCACAGTGACGGATTACCCCAATGATATGGACGGTCTTGATGACAACAACTACATGCCATAATCCGAGGAAGATATAAGCCTCGAACTTGACGAATTCGACGTCCCCGAAGACTTCCTTGACCTGGAAACTTTTTGACGATGCCTATCTCTTCCGCTTGAAGCATTAAAAAAGGGTGTGTGAAGCTTAAAGTCTTTCAAGACACGCTCGATGATAAATGGGTAGAAGCCCTCACAACCGAGCAAGATCTCGATCAAAGACGTGTGAACCAAATCAAAGCCTACCCAAGACGGCTCCTGGTTCTGGCATTAGATGATGACACCGGAGATAACCTGCACTATATGCAGGATCAAACAAACCAACCCGGCCGCCCTCCTCGAGGGCGTGATAGGCCAGGGAGAGGTCCTAATGACCCGCCCACTTTTCCTCGTCGTGAAGGCAAAGAACCCATCCTGTCTACCCTATAGTATGATCTAAGGCATAAATTGATAGCTCAGCCTCCCCCATCACAATCAATATACATATCTAGGGACCCAACGCCTGCTGGACATGCCAGATATCAAACATGGCCTGTGTGACAGGGCTCAGGACGACATCCATGCTCGGACGGCAGCAGATGTTCGACGAACTGTGGCCAGAGTCCGAGGAGTGGCACATACACTATGAAAAAAATAAACTTCCATGATGATACGTGTTTGTCACAGTAGGTCGCGTTTTCTGTCATGCATGTACATCCATGACGATTTTATGATAGAATCAAGATAATCATACATGTGTTGTCATAGAAGTGTTCCATGACATTACCAAAATTATCATCACAGAAGTGTCCACTTCCATGACGATAAATCGCGTGTCACAGAAGTGCTTTCGTCAAGGGTGACCGACACGTGGCATCCACCGTAACGGAACGCCGTTAAGCTATCGGGTCGGAGTTTGGATCCGATAACCCGTTAACAACCACGACCAATGCCGATTTTCCACGTGTAAAATTCTCATTGGCTGACGGAACCACGCGTCAGCTCTGCGTTGGCACAGGTGTCCCTCATCCAACGGTCAAGATGGGCCTATGATATGTTGACACGTGGACCGGCCCAAAAGTGGCCCACAAAGTTCAAATGGGTCGGCCCAACCAAAGGCCCATAAGATTTAGCGGACCATAATGGGCCAGCCTAGCTAAAGTCCCGCAAAATTTAGCGGACCATAATGGGCCGGCCCAGCGAAAGGCCCACACTATTTTGCAGACCATAATGGGCCGGCCCAGCTAAAGGCCCACAAGATTTTGCGGACCACAATGGGCCGGCCCAGCTAAAGGCGCACAAGATTCTTCATACCATAATGGGCCGACCCAGCTAAAGGCCCAACATTCTCTGTCAAATCGGCCCGTCAATGGCCTGTCCTAAACTTGTCATCAATGCGGCCCATGGTCACTTCTGGCCCATTAACAATCTGCTAAGTAATTGGGCCGAATTACGGCCCGGTGTATTTCCGGCCTGTTAAAGGTCCGGCTTCATTTGGGCCCATTTACAGGCCATCAAAACTTTCAGCCCATAAACGACCGTGAAAGATTTGGGTCATATTCGGCCATGTCTGACATTCGTCCTGTTAGAGGCCCACTATAGATTTGGGCCACTTTCGGCCTGTTGCCATTTTCGGCCTGTTAACGCCGGACGTAAACCATGGGCTATATGTGGCCCAACGTCATATCGGGCCCATTAACAACCCTTATATAAATGACAATAATCTAGCCCGACCGAAGTTCCGGCCTGTTAAAGGGCCGTGTATTAGGTCGGTGCATTTACGGCCCGTCTGAATTTCGGCCTGTCAAAGATCCGCATCGTAAATGGGCCACCATTTCGGCCTGCTATGTCCAGTGGGTTATTTGGCACAATCAGGGCCCAATCTCACTTTCGGTCTATTAAAGGCCCATTTTTTTATGGGCTCGAGATATTTACACCAGTAAACGGCCAATTTTTACTGAGGGCCCAAATTATGTTTAGGCCAGTTAAAGGCCCACTATGGGCACAGGCCTACCAAAAAAATATGAAAGCTTGTGCTGATTTTGGCCCAGATATTTTTAGTGGGCTACATGCCAATTTCGGCCCGTAATCGTTTTTAGCGCAAATGGAATGGGCTCGACGAATGTTGGCATGTTGGGCTCCTACGAAGCTTTCGGCCAAATACATTACTAAGATAAACCTACACTATACAAAAATAGCGTCCTAATTACCGCAGCCTATGGCAGCATCATAAATGTTGTATCACAACAAAAAAAATTCCAAACATACAACAAAAGGCATGTTGGCATAAAGTTTACAGTCCTTCCAGATAAAAGCACCATCAGATGTATAGAAGCACAAATCATTTGACCTGAGTGCTAATGTTTCAGGCTGTAGAATCTGATGGAGCAGCACAATCTCCACCTTTTTTCCGCCGTTGCTCTTGAACAATGAAACGAATGTCTGATAGTCTGGTTTCAAAACCATTCATATCTTGATGACATTTCTCAACCACTATTCTTGTTTCCGAAACAACTTCCATTAGGGATTGCACTTGTGTCTGGAGCACAAATATATCACTCTGTCTAGCAGGAAGATTTTGTTCAGTAGGCGATTTGGACGAGGTTACCTTGACAACCAACCCAAAATCATGCAGGAAGGTGCTTTTTGCACTGTTAGTGGAGAGATACTGACGCACTGCAGCAAGAGGTGACATTGTGCCTGTAGTAGCCTCGTCACCTTCAGGTGGTTGTGGCTGTTCAATCATTTGTTCCATAGCTTCCTGAAAGTTTGAACTTGTAGATTAGTGTACCAGATAAGTTACTAATGAGACAAAAACAAACAAAGTAGGTTAAACGTTTATACATAACTTATTTTGGTGAACTACTATAATACATTAGCATGTATTGTAGTGCCAACTACACAATAAAATCACTTTCGGAACATATGTCCATGTAGCATGCCTACTGTATTGTCTATTTCCTCACATTCATTGACATCTAAGGATAAAGAGACATGGTTTAAAGTAGGATGAACATAGTATGGCATCATTCATATCATGGGCAAACAGATATAAAACAACCAGGCTATTTTATCATTGTGTGCGCATGTGAACATAACAACTAGATTATAGATCAAGACCAAAAGAATATCCTTCATCTCTTTTAAACCATGTAAGGTGAAATGATACGTTAAGACAACTGTGTATAAAAGTGAACAGAGTAACTAACATTGGCTGCAAACCAAGTAGTTAAATGAACACATCATAGTACCAATCAGTTCAAGGCAGGAGGAGTAAGGACTTGCAACAGCGACTTGAACTGGTGTGCTCATGCCCTTCATCTTGCTGGTGTGGCAATCCTTGAAGATTTGCACTGCATTCGGTTCAGGTTCTTTTTGGTCCGCACGGGCTTTCCTCTGTATTTGGAACAAGTCAATATAGATACGATAATATGGCACAAAAAGAAGAAGGAAGTAGCAACTATTTATAAGAGCCTCGCAGTGTGCAATATAGCTACGAGATCCTGTTGTCTGTTGGAATTTCACTTTAGAACGGTTGGTTTTGTTCTTCAAACAGTTAGCCTAGAAGAAGATACACTTGTAAGGCACATACATAAATATAAGTTCAATATGTGGTCTGATCAAATACATATAGCCTACCTGATACTTTGGATCAGACCAGTGTTTAACGAGGGCTGTCCAGTCTTCATCTGTAATATATTCCACTAGAGAAGTTTGGGTGATTTCATTGTTAGCCTTGCCTTCAAAGTGAGATTTTCTAAGGTGGTACTGATACTGTCGCAGAGCAGACTGAAAAACATGAGTGCATGCTTTTTTAGTTGCATCATCTTTCGGATCCAACTTGAACCTCATCTGTTGAAAAAAGAATGTGAGTCTTATTAGGAGGAAGCTAGAAAGTATGGGACAGAGCAAGACAATATTACTAATTGCGTGTAATAACATTACTTACGGATAAATGGTCAAGGAAGGTGTTAAACTGGGTATTGTCTTTCTCATTCCTGTACTGGATCCACGTTGGGAGGACACGTGCATGACACCTAACGGCAACGGCTGCCTCTGATACTAACTTGGCTGACTCTATAGCATCACGTGGCCTTTTTAAAACTACCTCAAAATGGATCTCCATTCTTCCGCCTTTAGATTTTGTTAATCTGTCAAGCATTATCCCTGATGTCTGTTTCCGCTTGCACCGTGGTGCTAGTTCAACAACGAATATGGAAAGTGTTAGTGTACATCAAACCATGAGAGTACATATAAAGGAGCATGCAACTGCAACTTGACTCGGTCAGGTACCGTCTTGGTGTTGACGCTCATGAGGTTCATCTGATCTTGCCAAGTCCTGTTGTGTCAGTAGTGCTTCGGAAGTAGTGTTAGGTGTGAAGGCAACTTGGGAACTGGCCAGTTCCGGAGCAAACGAACGAGTAACTGGTTGAGATGCTGGTATAGTTGAAGCGGATGCTGCAGCTCGTGGAGCAGGTGATACTGTGTTTGTAGATTTAGCCGGTGGACTTGGACCTTCTACTATACTATAAGTACCAGCAGAATCTCGACGACAGAACCTTTTTCATTTCACCCGACGAGTAATAGCACTCCCTACTATATTATTTTCCTTGCTCTTTTTTGACTTTGCCATGTCAAGCTGTACCCACAACACAAAAGAATAAAATCACTCTTCAAAACTCATTGATGCATGATACAGACAAGCAACACTTTGATGTAAGACAACCGTATGAGGATGGAATATGTAAGAAAAACAGGATGACATGACATATTCACAGCTATGATGTGCAAACTAAGCAGAAGGATTTTCAAGAAAATAGAAGTAATGCAAGATAGACACCACACGAAAGATGTAACCAATATTACTCTGCCAAGTTAAAAGTGTCTTGTCATAAGTGGCAACTAGAAAAATTAGAAGCAGTACAACATAGAACTCAATGCAAGATGCAACCACTATCAAACTGCCATGTTAAAAGTGTCCAATCATGAGTGACTGATGCGGGATACACAACAGCAGTACTTTGATATAAGAACATGGTATGATAGATAGATGCAGTGTATTCTAGACACAGAAAGCCATGTCATATGCACATGTATAACGTATAAACTCAGCAGGTGCAATTTAATCAAAATAGAAGAAATATAGGCTAGACAACATATGCAACATGAAACCAATTATCACACTGTCAACTTAGAGCAAGCACCTGCGATGGTGGAGTACAGGAGATGAACTCATCATGTAGACTTGGGACTTCAACTTCATTAGCAGTAGCAGTGGAAAATCTGGAGAGTCTCTGTTTGCGTCGGTGCGGAGGACCACCAACATCCCCTAACTTACTCTTTTCCTTCCTATTTTCTGATATTGCCTTATGAAGTCAAAACCAGAAGAAGATGAATAAAATTAGCTCTGCATAACTGGTTGATGCATGATACAAACGAACACTACTTTGATGTAAGGCAAGCGCAGGATAGGAGGATGGAATATATACAAAAAAAGACAGCGTTTCATATTCACACGTACGATAGGAGGATGGAATATCTATGAAAAAACAGTAAGCAGAAGGCATTTCAACAAAATTAGAAGAAATGAAAGCTAGGCACCATATGAACATGCAACCAATATCACTCTATCAGGTAAAAAGTGTCTCGTTGTAAGTGCCATTTCAAGAAATTAGAAGCAGTACAAGCTAGAAGACAATGCAATATGCAACCTACATCACAGTCCCAAGTTAAATGTGTCTTATGGGTAAGTGATCATTGCTGGTATAAGTTGTAAGCTACGCAGATGCAATTCAACATAACCAGAAGCAATACAAACTAGACATCATACGGAAAACGCAACCATGTATAACAGTTCCAAGTAAGAGCAAGCACCTGTGATGGTGGAGTAGGGGAGATGTGCTCATCATGTACACGTATGTTCTAGAAACAGGAACACGTGTCATATTCACATGCATTATGTGTAAAGTAAGTAGTTGCAATTCAAGTTAGAAGCAATACAAGCTGGACATCATATGCAACATGCAACCACATATAATAGTGTCAAGTTAGAGCAAGCACCTGTGATGGTGGAGTAGGGGAGATGTGCTCATCATCTAAACAGCTACGTTGACTGTCCAACCTTGTGTTGTCTTGCGAATCTTGTTGGGAGGATGGCGGAGTAGAATTGGTAGAGACCCCCTATTTGAGTTGCTCCGAAGGACCACCATCATCCACTGCAGGACTAATTTCCTTCAGGTGTAATGATTTTGCATTGTGAAGTCAAACCGATAAGAAAAAGGAATAAAATTCGCTCTTCAGAACTCATTCATGCATGATACTGACGGACACTACTCGGATGAAAGGCAAACACATGATGCAAGGATGGAATATGTATGAAAAATAGGATGGTGTGACATATTCACACCTATGATGTGGTAACTAAGAAGAAGGCATTTCAACAAATTAGAAGCACTGCAAGCTAGACACCATATGAAAGATGCAACCAATATCACTCTGCCAAGTTCAAATTGTATGGCGTTTCAACAAATTAGAAGTAGTACATGCTAGAAATCATATGCAAGACACAACCAATATCACAGTGGCGACTTAAAGGTGCCTTATCATAAGTGACTGATGCGGGATATGCAAGAATAGTCGTCTGATGTAGAAACAGGAACACATGTCATATTCACAGGCATTATGTGTAAAGTAAGTAGATGCAATTCAACAAAGTTAGAAGCAATACAAGCTAGACATCATACACAACATGCAACCACATATAATAGTGCCAAGTTAGAGCAAGCACCTGTGATGGTGGAGTAGGGGAGATGTGCTCATCATCTACACAGCTATGTTGACTTTCTAGCCTTCCGTTGTCTTGCGAATCTTGTTGGGACGATGGCGGAGTAGAATCTGTAGAGAACCTCCGTTTCAGTTGCTCGGAAGGACCACCATCATCCAATGTCTTGCCAATTTCCTTCAGCTTTATTGGTTTTGCATTGTGAGGTCATACCGACAAGAAAAAGGAATATCATTCACTCTTCAGAACTCATTCATGCATGATACTGACGAACACTACTCTGATGAAAGGCAAAGTCATGATACGAGGATGGAATATGTACGAAAAAATGGACAGCTTCACATATTCACACCTATGATGTGGTAACTAAGCAGAAGGCACTTCAACAAATTAGAAACAATGCAAGACACCATATGGAAGGTGCAATCAATATCACTCTGCCAAGTTAAAACTGTCTCATCATAGGTGGCGTTCATCAAACTAGAAGCAATACATGCTAGAAATCATATTCAAGACGCAAACCAATATCACACTGCCAACTTAAAGGTGTTCCATCATAAGTTACTGATGCAGGATACACAAGAAGAGTAGTTTCATGTAAGAACATGGTGTGATAGACAAATATAGTATGTACCAAAAACAGGAAAGCGTGTCATATTCACATGTATCATGTATAAGCTAAGCAGATGCAGTTTACACTAATTAGGAGCAATACGAGCTAGACACCATATGCAACATGCAACCAGATATCACACTGCCAAGTTAGAGCAAGCACCTTGGATGGTGGAGTAGGGGAGCGGAGACTTGGACCTTGTAATGCACTATCAGTACAAGGAGAATCGGTACAGATTCTCCATTTACGTTGCTGCAGAGGACCACCATCATCGCCTTCCTTACTCTTTTCCTTACTCTTTCTTGATTTTGCCTTGTCAAGTCAAACCCACAAGAAAAAGGAATAAAATTTGCTCTTCAGAACTCATTGATGCATGATACTAACAAACACTACTTTCATGTAAGGCATCCGCATGATAGGAGGATGGAATATGTATGAAAAATAGGATGGCGTGACATATTGACATGTATGATGTATAAAGTGTAAACTAAGCACAAGGTGCTTGAACTTGTTAGAATCGATGCAAGCTAGAAACCATATGAAAGATGAAACCAATATCACTCTGCCAAATTAAAAGGGTGCCCTAAAAATGTATTTGACCAAATTAGAAGCAATACATGGCAACAGGCTAGAAATAATATGCAATATGCAATGAATAAAGGTGACTCATTGTAAGTGATTGATGCAGGATACAAATGAGAGGTAGTTTCATGTATGAATAAGGTTAACACGTAGATGAAGTGTGTACCGAAAATAGGAAGGCATGTCATATTCATAGGTATAGTATGTAAACTGAGCAGATGCAATTTACCCTAATTAGAAGCATTACAAGCTAGACACTATATGCAACATGCAACCACATATCACACTGCGAAGTTAGAGCAAGCACCTGTGATGTTGGTGTAGGGGAAGTGCGGTCTTCAGGTACAGAGCTATGTTCAATATCTTCATTTAGGCTTGCTGTTTCTTGAGAATCATGTGGAGAGGATGAAATTGTATTCTTTATAAGAGTATTGCGTCTCATATTAACCCACGCGCGTGACTGTCTCATCATAAGCGATAGACGCAGGATACACAAGAACAGTAGTTTGATGTAAGAACACGGTGTGATAGGCAGATGTGGTATGTACCAAAAACAGGAAGGCGTGTCATATTCACATGTATAATGTGTAAGCTAAGGAGATGCAATTTAACAAATTAGGAGCATTGATGAGGGATACACAAGAAAAGTAGTTTGATGTAAGAACATGGTTAATAGAAAGATGTAGTATGTACCAAAAATAGGAAGACATATCATATTCATAGGTATAATGTGTTAACTAAGCAAATGCAATTTACCCTAATTAGAAGCATTACAAGGTAGACACCATATGCAACATGCAACCACATATCACACTGCCAAGTAAGAGCAAGCACCTGCGATGGTGGTGTGGGGGAATTGCAGTGATCAACTAGAGAGCTACGTTGACTATCTTCATTTAGCCTTGCTGTTTCTTGAGAATCATGTGGGGAGGATGGCACTGCACTCTTTAAACGAGTAGGGCGTCTCACAGTAACCCACTCGGGTGACTGTCTCATCATAAGTGATTGACGAGGGATACGAAAGAGCATTAGTTTAATGTACGAACATGGTTAATAGACATATGTAGTATGTATCAAAAACAGGAAGACATGTCATTATCAAACGTATAATGTGTAAAGTAAGCAGATGCAATTTAACCAAATTGGAAGCAATACAAGCTAGACACCATATGCAACATACAACCACATTTAACAGCACGAAGTTAAAGCAAGCACCTGGGATGGTTGTGTGTGGCAATTGAGATCATCATCTGCAGAGCTACGTTTACTGTCTCCAACTGCTGACACTGCACCCATTAGAGCACTGAAACGCTTAGTGCTTATCTTTGAATTACACTGGAGCGACTTCTGTCTTTTCTTTTCTGCATTCATCAACATCGCGTCAGAGTCTGAAATACCCATGCATAAAAAAACAATAGTGTGAGTATGGGTGAAGTGTGTGCACAATTAGTATAGTGTAAAGGTAGCAGATAGCAGGTCGGTGAGAAATAAATGACGGGAGACATATGATAGCTCTACAACATGCATGGCACACTAATTTACTACAGGATTCTATGAAATTAACAGTCGACTGAAAGCAAATAGGTCAGTCCATTTTTTCTGCACCGTCCGATGTACAAAGAACGGGCAGATCACCTTCATCTACCTCCAGCCAGTCAGTGTTGACGATCTTCCTCGAAACGCCAGCGACCACCGGCCCAATATTCCTCCCCTGCCTACGCCCTCCCCTCGACCACACCGCACCGCCGTGCTTGGCACCACCCCCGGCCATCCATTCAAGCGCCGCCGACCTCCAGATCGGGCGCAAGCAGCTCCTGCGCCCCACACCCTATGATAGACACCAATGCGCCGCTTCCCCGGGGAACATGCGGACTAGGTGCTCCGCGCGCCTAAGCGGATGCTGCTTCTTTTAATTGCGGTTCGGCTGACCCTGAATTGAAATCTAGGCGGGCTACTGACCTCTAGCAAAGGTGAAATAGTAAAAGGGAGGAAACCTTGTGCATTTAGTATCACGCAGAAGATGCAGTAAGAAGCGTTCAACTAGTTTCTTTCGTGGGATGAATACGGTGTGAGCGGAGACGTAAGATTTGCATGAATAAGGGAGGAGGAGTACCTCTTTTTGCCGGCAGTGCTGTGTCCTCCTTCTGTTTTTCCGATGATCTTCTTGTTGTTCGCTGGAAACCAGAAGTTGTGGAGGACAGTGCAGCCTTGGACGAACCCATGGCCAAGTTGTTGAGTGTGGTGCGGTGGCCGTCTGTCGGCGGCGGGGAAGTAGATCCGAGGCGGCGAACGACGGCGTAGCGGGAATAGCTCCGGTGCGGTGGACGGTTGTGACAGTGGAGCCGCAGCAGTGAGGCGCAGGACGACGTGGTCGGAGTGGTTCTGGTACGGCGCACGTCAGCCTTGGCGTCGTCGAAGCAGCTCTGCCTCGGCTTCAGATGCTATGTCTTTGAGGGTGTTGCGGTTGCGATTGCGTTGGACGATGACATCGGGGTACCGGCTCCGGCGTGATGGAGGAGGGCGGCGATGGATTGGCCGCTATGGGGTGGAGGACGGAGGAGGCTGGGGTTTCGTGGCTGGTGGAGAGGGAGTTTTCGCGCCCACGGAGTATGAATTGGGAAACGGAGGGAGGCGGGAAACTAAGGGGGAACAATGTTTCGGTTTGAGACACGCTTGTTTGAAATTTGGGGAAAGTTACAAACTTTGCCCCCATCTAAAATTTCGGACATATTGCGGGTTGGGGGTAGGACAGTCATGTCAGGTGTCCCAAATGTGGGCGGGATAGATTTCAGCCGAGCGCATGGGTGTTTAGGCGCCCACGGTGTATGAATGCTTCTCGGAGGCGGTTGAGACTGGCGTCTTGGTGAAGTTACAAACCTACCCCAGTTTAGACCTTTGGACATCGGGGCGATAGGCTACACAGGCCAGAGTCAGGACAGTAATTTCCTACCACAAAAACATTAGTCTCACACGGTTTCGGGTGACCAGAGGCCTAATTGGCGCTTCGTTCGATATTTGGGAGCAGAAGCATTAACGTTTTCGGTTCTCTTGAATTGTACTTTCAGGATTTGTCAAACTTCACAAATCTTTACTCTTGAAAATCCTAAAGCTACGATTATTTTGGAATGGAGGGGTACATTTGAATATACATCGTACACGAGTATATATTAAAAAATGTGCAACTTACCTCAGTTCATGCATGGTTCCAGATATAATCTCCTTGGTTACAAAAAAAAGTTAGATATGCGTATGAATATATATAGCATGTTCAAACTCACAACAAAGTTTGATGCCCCCTTTTACATCCGATTTACAAATGCCACTATCTCGGGTTCAAGTAGATGAATGCACTTCCTATGAATTCGAATCTTCGAAACCCCTTTTATGTTGAATTCAACATGTATTTTGTTTCGTACCTAGCAATTTGGAATGTATCCATGCAAGTGACAAATGTATAAAGTGCTTCACACTAACAACATGGAGTGCACTAATTAATGTTTATATATGAATTGCAAAAGCATCCATTGCCTGTATTTCAAACCGCTCTCACTCTATGGATCGATAATATGAAATAAACACATGCACATGCTAGAATTCAATAGAGTATGGGTATCTGATAGACCGATTTTCGTCCATATGCAATTTGCAAAATTCATGATCTCATCCAAAAATAATAATGCCATTTATATTTTAATTTAAAGCGTAGAACCTCCTTTTACACATAGATGCACTATGCCTCGCCCCGTTCTCACAAACGCGTTATATATCTCTCTATCTAACGCATAAGTGCACACACTTTATATGCATCGGCATTTTTCTTTCACACATGCTCACAATCTCTCTCAGGGTGTCGGGGTTAGGGTTATTTCTCTCACATGCATATATACACATGCACGGTCTCTACTAGCCCTCTATACGCACATATATGTGCCTACGTGTCTCCCGCACGCACATTATCTTTAGGCCTCTCTTGCACACATTGCCCCCCCCTGACACACCTCTCTGTTAGTAGTTGGCAGATATGATTTCATCATATCATTCGGTAGGATATCCCTGGCTGTTAGGCTAGATGGTAATACGAGGCAAAGTTTTACCCTAGTTTGGATCGGACCCTTACAGTTGAAGAAAGAGCCTACTCCTGGTACTGTATATTAGTGATAGGGGTGTGTACAAAGTACACGTGAATACCAGGCATTGTGCGTGTGTGTATACTATCGACGAACTAGCCCCCAAGCTTGTATAACATACTAAGGCCTAGGGTTACAAATCATATATAATCGGCTTATCACCAGTAAGGATAGAGTCCTCCGCGACTCTGGTTGCTTACAACAGTATCTAGCTCACGATATGTCTTCATATTTTGTTGATGACACTGACGGACTTTGCATTTGATGCGTGCTCCGTATTTTGTTGACAACACTTACGGTCATTGTATTTGAAGAGAAAGCATGATATGGTCACTGGGCTTCAGAATAAGCTCATCACGGTCACCACATACAATTTGTCGTGCTAAACAACATGTGGTTGGATGGTTAGAGGACAGTGGTTTCTCGAGCCCGCCAAGGTTAAAGTCCCAGTGCTCGCATTTATCTTGTGTTAATTTCAGTATTTTTCGGTGATGTACGTTCAGTGGGAGGAGACGTTCCACTCGACTACGAGGCACCTATGGTGACTTCGTAAAATCTCAAGACCATATATGTTGGCCCACTCTCTCGAAGGTGCTCATAGGGGTAGGGTTCGCGTGTGTGCGCTTATAGCGGTGAGTGCTTGTGCGTATATATGAGCCCTTGCGTCTGTACCATGTTAAACAAATACATGTCATGATTATATGGTCACTGGCTCACCTGTACAACTCCGTATTTTGTTGATGACACAACCAATTGACCAGTCAAACATTCCACACGGCGCAACTAGTGTTGCACCATCGGGGCGCGTAACCGTGGGGCCCACCTGTCAGCCCGTATATGAAAGAAAGAAATGGTAGTTTGAGTTTGTACTGTGTTAATAAAATAGGAGTACATTTTAGGGTGATCATACGGTCACTGGCTCACCATACAGCTCAGTAATTTGTTGATAACACGATCAATTGACTAGTCAAACGGTCCACATTCAGCAGTGCACATTACCATAGGGCGCACCCATCAGCACATATATGAAGGACACAAATGGTAATATATTAGTGGTCGGTGGGTATTAAAAGTTGTGAGACCTTTGGTTGGCAGTCACCGGCGGTTGGGGGCGGTGGGGTGGGGATCCCCAGAGAAAAAGCTCGGCGCGGGGGGCTAGAGGGATGGCCGGTGCGGCAGCGGACCGGCGGTGGGGAGTGGTTTCGGGGAGGCCGGGCTGCCGCGGGCGGTG
>NC_041391.1:452587673-452610892 GCF_002162155.2 Triticum dicoccoides
ACTGGAGGCCCTTGATTTTGTATCCAACGGTTGGAAAATCTAATGACCAGAGATGAAAAAGTCAGTCGACTAACATGTAGCCTCACCCCGCACGTACACATGCACACACACAAGACACGCACACATGTAGGCGTGGAACACTAACACGTACACATAACGTACACACGCACACATGCTGGCGTGCAACACTGACACGTACACATGCACTCATGAACACACGCACGTACGCACCCATGCATGCAACACTGAAACGCACCCTTGCACACACGCAACACTCTCACGCCTGCATGCACGTAGCACACGACGCAAGACACACGCTCAACCTATACGTGCATTCACCCTTTGTTAAGGACATGGATTGGTACGGCCCTATAGGTATTAATCAATCTTATCTGTGATAAGCAGAACATTGATGTTTGCAGCGGTCTTTATGAATCACAACGTATCGAATGGGCTATCAACATAGTAGGCTTATCTACATGAAAAAGATGACATCACACTCAATGAACAATCATCGGTTTATGAAATGCCCGCTTCTGACCGCCCTGGCCCACCAAAGGTTCCTCTGATGTGCGCCGCCTACGTTGGGTCACTGACATGCAGGCCATGCACCCAAAGAGCCCACACATCATTGGAAGAACGGCGCAGTGTCCTAGGTCAGATTCGAGGGTGCCACTCGCGCCACGCCCGGCTGAACACGCCTCCGTGCCACATTCAAACGCCTCCATCAAACCCGCCCGTGTGGAAGCCGAGAAACCCACTCTGGACACACGTCCGTTCCTGACCGGGCCGGCGTTAAACGCACTGCTGGCCGAGCTCCTCCCGTCCGCCATCTATTTAATCTCCTATTTAAACGTGGCCAAACGCTGGCCAAGAATCGCACACCTCCGCCGCTCCCCTATATCCTCCACCATTTTGTCCACTCTTACAATGGCTTACGAAGAGTAGTTATTCCGCATCCAAGCCGACTAGGTAGCTTGCCGGATACGAGCTATGCAGCTTGCTGATCCACCTTCCTCCCCTCACCCGACGGAGCCAGTTGCCTCCCCAAGCCGGTGCGCAGTTCAGCAACTCGCCGCTCCAGGCCAGCTCGACGAGGAGCGGCGCACGGGCGTCGTTGCTGCCGTCCACGCCGCCGCCTCGTACCGCGTCTCCCGTTTCTGTGGCCAAGACTCCTGATGACCCACAAGTGTAGGGGATCTATCGTAGTCCTTTCGATAAGTAAGAGTGTCGAACCCAACGAGGAGCAGAAGGAAATGATAAGCAGTTTTCAGTAAGGTTTTCTCTGCAAGCACTGAAATTGTAGGTAATAGATAGTTTTGTGAGAAGATAAATAGTAATGAGTAAAAAGTAAATAAAGTAAATAAAGTTCAGCAAGGTGCCCCAATCCTTTATGTAGCAAAGGATAAGCTTGGACAATTTCTAATAATGAGGAAGGAGCTCCCGAGGACACATGGGAATTATCGTCAAGCTAGTTTTCATCACGTTCATATGATTCGCGTTCGGTACTTTGATAATTTGGTATGTGGGTGGACCAGTGCTTGGGTACTGCCCTTACTTGGACAAGCATCCCACTTATGATTAACCCCTATTGCAACCATCCGCAACTACAAAAAAAGTATTAATGTAAACCTAACCACAACATTAAACATATGGATCCAAATCAGCCCCTAACGAAGCAACGCATAAACTAGGGTTTAAGATTCTGTCACTCTAGCAACCCATCATCTACTTATTACTTCCCCATGCCTTCCTCTAGGCCCAAATAATGGTGAAGTGTCATGTAGTCGATGTTCACATAACACCACTAGAAGAAAAGATAACATACATCTCATCAAAATATCGAACGAATACCAAACTCACATGACTACTAATAGCAAGACTTCACCCATGTCCTCAGGAACAAACGTAACTACTCACAAAGCATATTCATGTTCATAATCAGAGGGGTAATAATATGCATTAAGGATCTGAACATATGATCTTCCACCAAGTAAACCAATTAGCATCAACTACAAGGAGTAACCAACACTACTAGCAACCCATAGGTACCAATTTGTGGTTTTGATACAAGATTGGATACAAGAGATGGTGCTGGTGAAGATGGTGATGGAGATTGACCCCCTCCCGATGAGGGGATCGTTGGTGATGACGTTGGTGGTGATTTCCCACTCCCGGAGGCAAGTGTCCCCAGCAGAGCAGCTCCGCCGGAGCCCTAGATTGATTCCGCCAAGGTTTCGCCTCGTGGCGGCAGAGTTTCGTCCCGTAAGCTTGCCCACGATTTTTTCCAGGGTAAAGGCTCTCATATAGCAGAAGATGCACACCAGAGGCCCACCAGGGGCCCATGAGACAGGGGGCGCGCCCAGTAGGGGGAGCTCCCCACTCTCCTGGCCAAGGTGTGGGTCCCCTGATGTATTTCTTTCGCTCAATAATTCTTATTAATTCTAAAAACATGTTTCGTGGAGTTTCAGGATTTTTGGAGCAGTGCGGAATAGATTTCCAATGTTTACTCCTTTTCCAGCCAGAATTCCAGCTGCCGGCATTCCCCCTCTTCATGGTAAACCTTGTAAAATAAGAGAGAGTAGCCATAAGTATTGAGATATAATGTGTAATAACAACCCATAATGTAATAAATATTGATATAAAAGCATGATGCAAAATGGACGTATCAACTCCCCCAAGCTTAGACCTCGCTTGTCCTCAAGCAGAAGCCGAAATCGAAACATATGTCCACATGCCTAGAGACAGAGGTTTCGATAAAAATAAAATACGGACATGTGGGCGTCATGATCATTCTTAAAACAGCAACATATATAGATTTTATCATATGATTTCTTATGCTCAAGTAACAATCAATTCACAATTTCAAGTATGGTTCAAAAACATCATTGAGAACTAACAAACTATAATCTCAGTCATTGAAGCAATTGCAATTTATCATAACATCAGAAAGAGTCAACAAAAGAGCTTTTCAGCAAATTCACATACTCAACTATCTCGTAGTCTTCTATAATTACTAACACTCACGCAATACTTGTGGTTATGGAGTTTCAGCCGGACACTGAGAAAGATAGGAGCTTATTGTGTTGCCTCCCAACGTATTCACCTTTAGGTGATGTCAACAATAATAGCCCATGCTAACTAACATCCAATTGGATATATATATATATATATATATATATATATATATATATATATATATATATATATATATATATATCATGATCTTTCAAACACGAAGAGCTTGCCAAAGGATAAAATGAAAAAGGGAAAGGTGTGGATCACCTTGACTCGAGCATAAAGTAATAACATAAAGTAAAAGATTGGCCCTTCGCAGAGGGAAGCAGAGGTTGTCATGTGCGTTTAGGGTTGATGCACAAAATCTTAATGCAAAAGAACGTCACTTTATATTGCCCCTTGTATGTGGACCTTTATTATGTCATCCGTCACTTTTATTACTTCCACAATAAGATCGTACAAAGCTTATTTTCTCTGCACTAATAAGTCATACATATTTAAATAGCAATTTTTATTGCTTGCAGCATGACAACTTAGTTGAAGGATCTTAGTTAATCCATAGGTAGGTATGGTGGACTCTCATGGCAAAACTGGGTTTAAGGATATTTGGAAGCACAAGTAGTATCTCTACTTGGTGCAAGGAATTTGGCTAGCATGAGGAGGAAAGGCAAGCTCAACATGTTTGGAAGGTCAATGACGATATACTTTAACTGAGATGCACGTTGTCTTCCTTGTCCAACGTCAACTCTTTTAGCATGTCATACTTAATGAGTGCTCCCAATTATAAAAGGTGTCCAAGATAATATATTTGTATGTGAACCCCTCTTTCCTTATTACTTCCTATTAATTGCAACGATGACCAAAACTACGTTCATCAACTCTCAACAACTTTTATGCCTCATACTTTCTATGTGTGAAGTCATCACTATCCATAAGATCAATATGAACTCTTTTATTCTTTATACTTTCTCAGAATCTACTAGATCACAAACCAAAACTTAAAACTACTTGATATCAAAACTTCAATCTACTAGATCAAGATACTACTAAGAGGATCGAACTAAATAAAACGGTAAAGATAGGAGTGTGATGGTGATACGACACCGGGGCACCTCCCCCAAGCTTGGCAGTTGCCAAGGGGAGTGCCCATACCCATGTGATTAGGTCCTCGAAGGTGATGGAGGTGGTGATGATGACGGTGGATAATCGCACATTGTGCGTAAAAGCTCCTCCAACTTGCGGATAATGCCCTTGAGTCTGGCGATATGATCCTTCAACAGAATATTCTCCTGTGTGAGATACTTGTTCTTTATGCGAGCTAACTCAATCATCTTGAAAGCTTCAATCTCTGTTGTAGTAAAGAGGTTAGATAAAGGTTGAGGGATGTCTTCTTCTTTCACCACTGGAGCTTGAACCTCAATGGCCTTCTTTATCCCTTCATCCTTGTTGATCTCTTCCGATTCTTCTCTTTTCAGCTCTATCTTCAATAGCCAAGCATCCTTGTCTTCATTGTTGGAGGAGGGCGACGTCATGGTGCTCTTGATCTGCAACAGAAACAGCTCGAAACGAAAACAGAGGATATATGCATGATACGGTGGTCAAAACCTTCGGGAGTATATATAATGAATTTTGACCGACCAAAATATGTAATGTGCAAGAAAACGGAGTCCGGGAGGCACACGAGGTGCCCACGAGACAGGGGGGTGCGCCCAGTAAGGGTGGGCGCGCCCTCCACTCTCGTGGGGGCCTCGTGTCCCTTTCGGACTACTTCTTTCTTCCTAAAATTCTTAAATATTCCGAAATTGATAAAAATTGCCATTGGAGTTGTTTTGGAGTCGGTTTACTTACCATACCACATACCTATTCCTTTTTAGGGTCTAGAACATTCTGGAAAGTGCCCCTTATGTATTCCTCAGGGGTTATGGTTTCAATAAAATTAGTTTCAACATTGATAGGATTACCTGAAATATAATGTTTAATTCTTTGACCGTTTACCACCCTCGGACTCGTGCCTTCGAAGTTGTTGATTTTTATGGCACCAGAACGATAGACTTCCTCGATAACGTAAGGACCTTCCCATTTTGAGAGAAGTTTTCCTGCAAAAAATCTTAAACAAGAGTTGAATAATAACACATAATCTCCTACGTTAAACTCACGCTTTTGTATCCTTTTGTCATGCGAGCGTTTGACTTTTTATTTAAATAGCTTGGCATTCTCATACGCTTGAGTTCTCCATTCATCAAGTGAGCTAATATCAAACAACCTCTTCTCACCGGCAAGTTTGAAGTCATAGTTGAGCTCTTTGATAGCCCAATATGCCTTATGTTCAAGTTCAAGAGGTAAATGACACGCTTTTCCATAAACCATCTTATATGGAGACATACCCATAGGATTTTTGTATGCAGTTCTATAGGCCCATAATGCATCATCAATTTTTTTGGACCAATTCTTTCTAGATCTATTCACAGTCTTTTGCAAAATTAATTTGAGCTCTCTATTGCTCAACTCTACTTGACCACTAGACTGCAGATGATAAGGAGATGCGATTCTATGATTAACATCATACTTAGCAAGCATCTTACGGAAAGCACCATGAATAAAATGTGAACCACCATCAGTCATAAGATATCTAGGGACTCCAAACCTCAGAAAAATAACTTCTTTAAGCATTTTAATAGAAGTGTTATGATCAACACTACTAGTTGGAATAGCTTCTACCCACTTAGTAATATAATCAACAGCAACTAAAATATGTGTATAACCATTAGAGGCAGGAAAAGGTCCCATATAATCAAAGCCCCAAACATCAAACGGTTCAATAACAAGAGAATAATTCATAGGCATTTCTTGACGTCTACTAATGTTACCTATTCTTTGGCATTCATCACAACATAAGACAAACTTACGAGCATCTTTGAAGAGAGTAGGCCTATAAAAACCAGATTGTAGTACCTTGTGTGCAGTTCTATCTCCAGTGTGGTGTCCTCCATAAGATTCAGAGTGACACTTGCATAGAATCTATTCCTGTTCATGCTCAGGCACAAAACGTCTAATAACACCATCTACTCCTTCTTTATAAAGGTGTGGGTCATCCCAGAAGTAATGTCTTAAATCATAAAAGAAATTTTTCTTTTGCTGGTATGTGAAACTAGGCGGTATAAATTTAGCAACAATGTAATTAGCATAATCAGCATACCAAGGAGCAATACGAGAAGCATTAACGACCGCTAATTATTCATCAGGAAAGCTATCATCAATAGGCAGTGGGTCATCAAGAACATTCTCTAACCTAGACAAGTTGTCTACAATGGGGTTCTTAGCTCCCTTTCTATCACTAATATGCAAGTCAAATTCTTGGAGCAAGAGAACCCATCTAATGAGTCTAGGCTTAGCATCTTTCTTTTCCATAAGATATTTAATAGCAGCATGATCAGTGTGAATAGTAACTTTAGAATCAACAATATAAGGCCTAAACTTATCACATGCAAATACAACTACTAAGAATTCTTTTTCAGTAGTAGCATAATTTCTCTGGGCAGTATCAAGAGTATTACTAGCATACTGGATAGCATTCAATTTCTTATCGACTCTCTGCCCTAGAACAGCACCTACAGCATAATCACTAGCATCGCACATAATTTCAGAAGGTAAATTCCAATCAGGTGGCTGAACAATAGGTGCAGTGATCAAATCTTTCTTAAGTATTTCAAATTCTTCTACACAATCATCATCAAAGACAAAAGGAATATCTTTTTGCAATAAATTAGTCAGAGGCCTAGAGATTTTAGAAAAAGTCCTTAATGAACCTCCTATAAAAATCGGCATTACCAAGGAAACTTCTTATACCTTTTATGTCCTTGGGACACGACATCTTTTCAATAGCATCAACTTTGGCTTTATCAACTTCAATACCTCTCTCAGAAATCTTATGCCCCAAGACAATGCCTTCATTAACCATAAAGTGACACTTTTCCCAATTAAGGATGAGACTAGTGTCTTCGCATATCTGCAAAACTCGATCAAGGTTGCTCAAACAATCATCAAAAGAGGATCCATAAACAGAAAAGTCATCCATGAATACCTCACAAATCTTTTCACAAAAATCAGAGAATATAGCCATCATGCATCTTTGAAAGGTAGCAGGTGCATTACATAAACCAAAAGGCATATGTCTATAAGTAAAAGTACCAAAAGGGCAAGTAAAAGTAGTTTTAGATTAATCCCTCGCTGACACAGGTATTTGAGAGAAACCAGAATAACCATATAGGAAATAGAAATGTGTGTGTTTGGATAGTCTTTCTAGCATTTGATCAATAAAAGGTAAAGGGTAATGATCTTTCTTAGTAGCTTTATTTAACTTACGGAAATCAATTACCATCCTATAACATGTAATAATTCTTTGCGGGATCAATTCATCTTTATCATTAGGAACAACGGTAATACCTCCCTTTTTAGGAACACAATGGACAGGGCTTACCCATTCACTATCAGCAACGGGATAAATAATACCTGCCTCAAGGGGCTTTAGTATCTCCTTTCTTACCACTTCTTCATCTTGGGATTTAGTCGTCTTTGAGGATCTCTAACTGGTTTGGCATCTTTTTCCACTGTAATTTTGTGTTGGCATAATGTGGGACTAATGCCCTTGAGATCATCCAGAGTATATCCAATAGCTGCTCGGTGCTTCTTCAAAGTTTTCAATAATCTTTCTTCTTCTTGCTCTGAAAGGTTAGCACTAATAATAACAGGATATATTTCCTTTCCATCAAGATAAGCATACTTAAGATTTTTAGGTAATGGTTTGAGTTGAAACACGGGATCACCCTTGGGTGGAGGAGGATCCCCAAGAATTTCAACGGGAAGGTTATGTTTCACCATAGGTTCCTGTTTAAGGAACACTTCATCTATTTCCTTTCTTTCCTTCATAAACATATTGTTTTCATGGTCTAGCAAATATTGTTCTTACAGATCAGTAGGAGGCACGGCAATGGAAGCAAGACCAATAATCTCATCCTTACTAGGTGGTTCCCTATCACGAGGTTGTCTACGAAACTTAGCAAAATTAAACTCATGAGACATACCATCTATGCCAACGGTGACAGTATATTTTTCACAATCAATCTTAGCACTAGCTGTATTCAAGAAGGGTCTACCGAAAATAATGGGACAAAAATCATCTTGTGGGGAACCAAGAACAAGAAAATCAGCAGGGTATTTAACCTTCCCACACAAGACTTCAACATCTCTAATAATACCAACAGGTTTAATGGTATCCCTATTGGCAAGCTTAATAGTAACATCAATGTCTTCTAATTCAATGGGTGCAATGTCGTGTATAATTTCTTTATATAGATCATAAGGTATCGCACTAGCACTAGCACCCATATCACATAAGCCATGATAACAATGATCTCCTATTTTAACAGAGATAACAGGCATGCCTATGACAGGTCTATGTATCTTAGTATTTGGTCTAGCAATATTAGCAGTCTCACCATAAAAATAAATAGCATTCCCATCTAAATCATCATACAAGAGATCTTTAACCACAGCAATACTAGGTTCAACATTAATTTGCTCAGGAGGTGTATAAGTCCTAGTATTACTCTTATGAACAACAGTCGAAGCTTTAGCATGATCCTTTATCCTAACAGGAAAGGGATGTTTCTTAACATAAGTAGTAGGAACAATAGGATCACTATAGGTGATAGTATTTTCTTCAACTGTAATAGGTGCAAGTACTTTCACTTCAACAGGAGGATTATATTTAAACCACTTCTCTTTAGGGAGATCAACATGAGTAGCGAAAGATTCACAGAAAGAAGGTACTATCTCAGAGTCAAGTCCATACTTAGCGCTAAATCCACGAAAAGCATCGGTATCCATAAATGATTTAACACAATCGAGCTTAGGTGTCATACCTGACTCCTTAGCATTGTTGGAACCCCAATCTTCAGAGTTGCATTTAATTCTTTACAATAAGTCCCATTTGAAATCAATAGCCTTCAGCATATAAGAACCAGCACAGGTAGTGTCGAGCAGGTTGCGATTATCAAGAGAAAGCCGAGCATAAAACTTCTAAATAATCATTTCCTGAGAGAGCTCATGATTGGGGAATGAATATAACATTGACTTAAGCCTCCCCCAAGATTGAGTGATGCTTTCTCCTTCGCGAGGCCAGAAATTATATATGTAATTACGATCACGATGAACAAGATGCATAGGATAGAACTTCTGGTGAAATTCCAACTTCAATCGCTTATAATTCCAAGGTCTCGTATCATGACATAGCCTATACCATGTCAATGCATCTCCCTTCAAATATAAAGGGAAGACCTTCCTTTTGACAACATCATCAGGAATACCTGCAAGCTTAAATAATCCACAAACTTCATCCACAAAGATAAGGTGCAAATCGGGATGCAATGTTCCATCTCCTGCAAATGGATTAGCTAACAGTTTCTCTATCATACCCGAAGGAATCTCAAAGTAAATATTTTCATAAAGTTCATTAGGTTGAGGAGCAACTCTTTGCTCTTCTGGTCGGGGTGAAGATACCACGAACAAGCCCCTCAAAGGATTAGTTTCCATAGTGACAAGTAACAGAAAATTTCAGGACACTATATAAATGTTCTCTTACCAAGTTCCACTCACCAAAAGCGCTACACTCCCCGGAAACGGCGCCAGAAAAGAGTCTTGATGACCCACAAGTGTAGGGGATCTATCGTAGTACTTTCGATAAGTAAGAGTGTCGAACCCAACGAGGAGCAGAAGGAAATGATAAGCGGTTTTCAGTAAGGTTTTCTCTGCAACCACTGAAATTGTAGGTAATAGATAGTTTTGTGATAAGATAAATATCAACAAGTAACAAGTAAATAAAGTAAATAAAGTTCAGCAAGGTGGACCAATCCTTTATGTAGCAAAGGATAAGCCTGGACAATTTCTACTAATGAGGAAGGAGCTCCCAAGGACACATGGGAATTATCGTCAAGCTAGTTTTCATCACGTTCATATGATTCGTGTTCGGTACTTTGATAATTAGATATGCGGGTGGACCAGTCCTTGGGTACTGCCCTTACTTGGACAAGCATCCCACCTATGATTAACCCCTATTGCAAGCGTCCGCAACTACAAAAGAAGTATTAAGGTAAACCTAACCACAACATTAAACATATGGATCCAAATCAGCCCCTAACGAAGCAACGCATAAACTAGGGTTTAAGCTTCTGTCACTCTAGCAGCCCATCATCTACTTATTACTTCCCCATGTCTTCCTTTAGGCCCAAATAATGGTGAAGTGTCATGTAGTCAACGTTCACATAACACCACTAGAGGAAAAGACAACATACATCTCATCAAAATATCGAACGAATACCAAACTCACATGACTACTAATAGAAAGACTTCACCCATGTCCTCAGGAACAAATGTAACTACTCACAAAGCATATTCATGTTCATAATCAGAGGGGTAATAATATGCATTAAGGATCTAAACATATGATCTTCCACCAAGTAAACCAATTAGCATCAACTAGAAGGAGTAATCAACACTACTAGCAACCCACATGTACTAATTTGTGGTTTGGATACAAGATTGGATACAAGAGATGAACTAGGGTTTTGAGAGGAGATGGTGCTGGTGAAGATGTTGATGGAGATTGACCCCCTCCCGATGAGAGGATCGTTGGTGATGACGTTGGTGATGATTTCCCCCTCCCGGAGGGAAGTGTCCCCGGCAAAACAGCTCCACCGGAGCCCTAGATTGATTCTGCCAAGGTTCCGCCTTGTGGCGGCGGGGTTTCATCCCATAAGCTTGCCCATGATTTTTTCCAGGGTAAAAGCTCTCATATAGCAGAAGATCGACACCGGAGGCCCACCAGGGGGCCCAGGAGACAGGGGCGCGCCTAGTAGGGGGGGCGTCCCCCACTCTCCTGGCCAAGGTGTGCGCCCCTTGATGTATTTCTTTCACTCAATAATTCTTATTAATTCCAAAAACATGTTTCATGGAGGTTCAGGATTTTTGGAGCAGTGCAGAATAGGTTTCCAATGTTTACTCCTTTTCCAGCCAAAATTCCAGCTGCCGGCATTCCCCCTCTTCATGGTAAACCTTGTAAAATAAGAGAGAGTAGCCATAAGTATTGAGATATAATGTGTAATAACAACCCATAATGCAATAAATATTGATATAAAAGCATGATGCAAAATGGACGTATCAACTCCCCCAAGCTTAGACCTTGCTTGTCCTCAAGCAGAAGCCGAAATCGAAAAATATGTCCACATGCCTAGAGATAGAGGTTTCGATAAAAATAAAATACGGACATGTGGGCATCATGATCATTCTTAAAACAGCAACATATATAGATTTTATCACATGATTTCTTATGCTCAAGTAACAATCAATTCACAATGTCAAGTATGGTTCAAAAACATCATTGAGAACTAACAAACTATAATCTCAGTCATTGAAGCAATTGCAATTTATCATAACATCAGAAAGAGTCAACAAAAGAGCTTTTCAGCAAATTCACATACTCAACTATCTTGTAGTCTTCTATAATTACTAACACTCACGCAATACTTGTGGTTATGGAGTTTCAGCCGGACACTGAGAAAGATAGGGGCTTATTGTGTTGCCTCCAAACGTATTCACCTTTAGGTGATGTCAACAATAATAGCCCATGCTAACTAACATCCAATTGGATATATATATATATATCACGATCTTTCAAATACAAAGAGCTTGCCAAAGGATAAAATGAAAAAGGGAAAGGTGTGGATCACCTTGACTCGAGCATAAAGTAATAACATAAAGTAAAAGATAGGCCCTTCGCAGAGGGAAGCAGAGGTTGTCATGTGCGTTTAGGGTTGATGCACAAAATCTTAATGCAAAAGAACGTCACTTTATATTGCCCCTTGTATGTGGACCTTTATTATGTAGTCCATCGCTTTTATTACTTCCACAACAAGATCGTACAAAGCTTATTTTATCAGCACTAATAAGTCATACATATTTAAATAGCAATTTTTATTGCTTGCAGCATGACAACTTACTTGAAGGATCTTAGTCAATCCATAGGTAGGTATGGTGGACTCTCATGGCAAAACTGGGTTTAAGGATATTTGGAAGCACAAGTAGTATCTCTACTTGGTGCAAGGAATTTGGCTAGCATGAGGAGGAAAGGCAAGCTCAACATGTTTGGAACATCAATGACGATATACTTTAACTGAGATGCGCGAAAACATAAACCATTACGTTGTCTTCCTTGTCCAACGTCAACTCTTTTAGCATGTCATACTTGATGAGTGCGCCCAATTATAAAAGGTGTCCAAGATAATATATTTGTATGTGAATCCCTCTTTCCTTATTACTTCCTATTAATTGCAACGATGACCAAAACTACGTTCATCAACTCTCAACAACTTTTATGCCTCATACTTTCTATGTGTGAAGTCATCACTATCCATAAGATCAATATGAACTCTTTTATTCTTTTACAGGGGGCGCGCCAAGTAAGGGGGGGGCGCCCCCCACTCTCCTGGCCAAGGTGTGGGCCCCCTGATGTATTTCTTTCGCTCAATAATTCTTATTAATTCCAAAAACATGTTTCGTGGAGTTTCGGGATTTTTGGAGTAGTGCAGAATAGGTTTCCAATGTTCACTCCTTTTCCAGCAAGAATTCCAGCTGTCGGCATTCCCCCTCTTCATGGTAAACCTTGTAAAATAAGAGAGAATAGCCATAAGTATTGAGATATAATGTGTAATAACAACCCATAATGCAATAAATATTGATATAAAAGCATGATGCAAAATGGACTTATCAACTCCCATGCCGGCGGCAGCACCATGCAAGCAGCGACAGAAGCCGGGTGCGCGGAGAGCGACGAGTCAGTGGCCAGCGCCTCCGCGTCCGCCGCCATCATCAAGGAGAAGTAGAACATGGGAGGCCGCCGCCGCTTGGGTCCCATGAAGGCCACCATCGAGGCGACGTTGGCGTACACAACAGGTGTCTTGCCGGATCCTTCTATTGCGAGGACCTTCGTCGACCCCGCATGGGCTCCACGGAAGTGGGGAATGTTAGGATGAACTCGAGCCGGTGCCGGCCATGGTGAAGTAGTGGCCGGTGATGAACTCGAACCGGTGTCGGCCACCATCATCTTCGGCACCAGCCAATGATATCAGCTGGGTAGTGGGGAAGCGAGCCGTCCTTTGTGCTGAAGCATATACCTCCGTGGCTCCCGGCAGTCCGGTGATCGTGCTGCTGGACATGAGGAACACAAACCGATTGGCAGGCAACCATTTAGGCCAGGTATTTTATACCTGTGCTATCCAGAACTAGCACCGCGTAGTTCGTTTGAATGTAATGAAATCCGTCATGTTTGTATGAAAATCCGGTATTTTATATGATTTCCGTCATTGTTTATATGAAATATCAGTTTGTCTATGTGTTTGCGTGAATTTCGTCCGGTTGGTTGAGTTGCTGTCATAATGTGTGCATCTACGGTTGGATGGCATAATTTGCGGGTCACCAGTCGGTCTGCGGGCGGCTCGGGCGGCATTGTGGGACAAAAAAACACAGCTCGTGCGAGCTCGTCTCCAACGTGCGTGCTGGAGGATGCATGACAGCATGAGCACCCAAGCCATTCCTCGTTCATCGGTGGCAAAGGCACCGGTGGACAAAAGGGTCACCAATATTTTGGCTACCCCACGCAAGATCTAAACAGCCCCTCCCAACAGATTCAAATCCCTCGTTCGCCGTGGAATTTTGCCATGTGTTGTTTTCATGTACTAGCAAGATGCCCGTGCATTGCACGGAACATCAAGATGCATTTTTTTACAAACTCCCGCATGCATGCAAGGGATAATTAATGTCCTCCTTTGCTAGTACCATGAGGCAAACACCATTAATATTGCATCGATTAGTGTTAGTGGCCTTGTATATCTGCAAATTGTAATTTTGATAGTGGCCCCTTGTATATAAAAATGGAGGGAGAAAGATGAGAGGTAAGGTGAGGAGGAGTGGGGCGTGGTGGTGACTGGTGGTCGGACTAGGTGGAGGCATGGGGATGGATGGCGCATTATGTCTAGGTTTGTATCTCTCTCACACACACCCACGTAGGTGGGGGACGTGCACGAAGAGAAGAGGTGCACGCACGGCGCACGTACTCCCGTCTCTTTTCCAACCACACCCGCGTGGGTACACGGTGGAGCTCATTTCTGTACGAAAAAGGCAGCCCACGTGGTAATTTGGCACGTGTAATGGTTGTCCACTTGGTGGAGGGAGGATCGTCTACCACGGGTGAACAAAAAAATTGCAACTTGACGCGTTATGTTAAATTAAAAAAAGAGGCAAACCATGTGGGGCCTACCTTAGAGGCAAGGATCTATACACTGGAGTACTTTTGATGTGTCCTGTCAACTCACAGAACGAGAAGAAGCTTGCTTAGTACGCCGTCTCCCCCGCCCACGGGTGCGGTGTCTCGCGGGATGAGGTGAAGCTTGCTTACGAGTAGTAGTAGTAGTAGTACTACTGTATGCCTTTACGCCCGCTCCCTCGCCCACGCGCGCGGTGGCTCGCAGCACGAGGAGAAAATTTTACTACTCCACCCGTTTACTCCTCGTCCCTACTAGGTACTTTGGTTAGTACTCCCTCCATTTACTTATACAAGGCCACTATAAAAAATACATTTTGCATCTATACAAGGCCACAAATAGTAATCGAGACAAAAGTTACTACTCCCTCCTTTCCAGTTTATGGCTCAATTTCAAAATCTCTCGAACCAAGGTAGACGGTGAGTGGTCGAATTAATTTCATAGTTTGCACAAGTAATTAGTACGCTCATTTTTCTCAAGAAGTTATGTTTACCGAGGCATTGATTAGAACGAATGCATGAATGACCACTAAATTTTCATGAACTTGTACATGCATTGGTTAGTTTCCTCTTGACATTGCTTGCGTCGGGTGATCTAACGCACCTCGAAATCCAACATGTAATGGTACTACTACCAGTATAGTAAAATTGAGACTTATCAAATGGAAAAAACAAATGTTTTTTAGATGAGCCCTATAAACCCTAGTGGGTACGTACTCCATAAAAACAGATTTTTCCAAAACTAAGTTGCTCCCTTTCATGAATTCTGTAGTATACTCCTCCGTCGATGCTCCCTTTCATGAGTTCTGTACTTCCTGACGCCGACATGTGGGACTTATAGCAACCGGGTCGACGTGTCAAGCACCAAATAATAGTGCAGAACAGCAGGGGGACGCACCCCACTCGTACCAGCCCAGTAGTAGTAATGAGCAATGAGACATTAAATCACAATGCCGCACCTTCCTAGATGGACGAAGCAACCATTATTTCACACTTTGGTTCGCCATCATCTCAAACCACGTAGTATTGCTTCTGCCTCAAGAGGGACACGCACATCGCCTTGGTACATCATGACACGTGGGACTGCATGATAGGCCATGCTCCCCCGCGGATCGCTCGGTAAAATCACCTCATTTTTACTATACTTCCTCCGTATCGGGTTACTACTACCTCCGTCCTGGTTTAGAGGTCCCCTATGTAGTTTGTGCCAAATTTTGACTAAAGATTTAACTAACAAAATGTTAATGCATGTCAAGAAAAATTATCTCATTGGATTCGTATTTGAACATAGTTTTCAAAAATATAATGTTTGATGACATGCGTGAACATTTTGTTAGTTTAAACTATGGTTAAAATTTGGCATGAAATACAATGGGGACCAATAAACCCGGACAGAGGTAGTACATGGCATGCACGTCGTTCTAGGTTGAGAATTTAACTGGCTATATATGTGATGAACAGTACTCTAGCCTTTTAAAAAATGTATACTTTTGTACAGTAGTACTATCGATGGATTGCGCCATGGAGCAAAAACTGAAATTAAAAAAAGGTGGTACATATAGAGAGCGCCCATCGCCAAATTATGCATATAGTACTATTAAAAAAGCTATTACGTGCTTAATTGGGGTGCTAAATTCTATTAAAGAAATACTAGTAGTATGTACATACTAAAGAGTTAAAGTAATGAGAAGAAACATAACATAGTTCTGCAGGGGGCTCAGCACAACACACCCCTCAAATTAAACTAAGCACACCTAAAATTAAACTATCCAACTAATCCGGTAGACACTGCATTAGAAGTTTAGAACCACCATGAGCAATGACACTGCCACCTTACTCAGAGTCCTCGTCCACGTCCTTGACTTCGTCCTTGTCCCTCTTCCTCTTGGCTGATACTTCTTTGCTTGAACCGCACACTTGGCTGTTGCTCTTCATCCGACCCTTGTAGATATTGAAACAAAGGTAGCCATCCATTGCAGCATACTGGATGTGGTCTATATCTAGTACATTCCGCTGCCATGCATGACGATGAAATGTGTAATGAGGTTTCTCCAGTTTATGGTATGAAGGATGAACCATGGCTCCTGCCAGGGTCAGCATTGAAGGCTGACGAGAGGGCACCAACCGATTCTTCTGGAGGTCGAAGGGGTTGCCTACAATGAGGCCTATCCGACCCAGGACTTCTTTCTCGTTCTTAAAGTCTACATTAACAAATTTCACTATTTTGTCCTTGAGGAAGTTCTTAAAATCTTGGCACTCAACGTCGGCATGGCATATGTGGTAGACCAAGCAAACATTATGTACGCAAACCTGGATCACGGCGGGCTTCTTCCTCTCTTTGTCCTTTAGATCCTTCTCTCGTCCCAGGACTGTGGTGTACTCAACATCTAGCCCAGCGACCCACTCATCATCTGAGTTTTTGAACATGCGTCTGAAGCGAGATAGGCATCCTTTCACCGTCGCGGAAGAACGGCTGTAAATGACGTCAAACTCATCGCCGGTGATGGTTCTAACCTTGTACTCACCGCCGATCGTGGAGATTTGGGACACCATGGATTTGGGAGGAGGGTTAGGATTAGTGGAACTTCCGTAATGTGAATGGACGGGACGACTAGGAGCGAACTGCCGTAGTATTGAAGGACGTGCGGGGACGAGTAGGAGCGAACTACCAGCATGCGAATGGCAGGGTAGTGGCTTTCCATTCTCCCATGATACGGGCTTCCGAGAGGCCTTGGATCTGAGATCGAACGGTTGCATGGCGTGATTCTAGACCTATGGGTGAATATCCTATCCTGGAGGGTTATTCTGCAAATTTTCAGCAACTTAGCATGCGACCGTTTGATCTCAGATCCAAGGGCTGCCAGCAACCCGTATCATGGCCGCGCCTACCACGACCGTCGCGTCGCTCGTGCAGTCGCACCCTTGGAGATTTAACACGGTGCGTTAGGCTATCTGATGTTGGCATGTCATACATAGTCATCACTTAGTCACTCATAGTACAACAAGGTTGGCTATAAGGTTGGCTATAAGTGTATTTTTTTTACTCCTCTCTATCTCTTTCTTCGTACTCCCTCCGTCCCATAATATAAGAACGTTTTTGACACTAGTGTAGTGCCAAAAACGTACTTATATTATGGGACACATGGAGTACTAGTATTTATTGCATTTGCCAAGGAGTGACCTCTTGCAATGAAATGGTGTTGCTAAGTTTGCTTCATTTAATTAGCTATAGACTCAAAATTGTCTTTTCACCTAGGTACACGCGCTTAGCACCGTTTCTTCCTTGGGTCACCAAACTAATCTCTCTCTTCTAGATTAACTTGCCACATCAGACTTTATGCCTATGTGGCAAGCTTAAGCACCTGTAGGAGCAAGTAAGTACAATAGTGCCCTTTACATGGCATTTTTGCATATGTGGAGGAAAGAGAGGCAAGGAAAAGGTGGAGAAGTGGGCTCCCATGCAAGAGCCAACCTCTACTACATTGTGGAGCATTGGGAGAGGCACCTGTATGGAACTAGTCAGGAATCAGGAGACACACACCGGTCGTAGCACCGCACTTAAAATGATAATGGAAAGTCAAATCATGGGGCCCCACCTATCCAGCAGTAACTCGCTGTCAAATCACACAGCCCTAAGTTTGCAGCAACTTACTCCCTCATCTTCTCGCGTCTCTGTTGAACCGACTAGGCGGAACTGCCCTGCCGCCTACCGCGCAGGAAAAGCCCCGCCCTCGACTTTTAAATACAACTACATCCTCTTAAGAATCCAATGATATACTTTTTGTGACATAGTAACTCATATTTAGTTAGTCAAATGGATGACCTAGAACTACGTGCAGGCCCTATAAACCGAGATGCCTAAAAATAAAAAACCTAGACAGAGAGGGTAGTTCAGCATGTATCTTTTTAGATCAATATAGTCGGGATTCACCAAGGAGCAAACCCAAGTGGTAGGCTGCTCCTGTCGTGTTGGCGTAGCAACTCATGCAGGGTCAGTCCACACACGAAATGGCGACACACTTAAGAGGACCCCTTTGGCCGACATGTGGCTCATCCACTGTCTTGTTCCACGTGCGATGCACCAAATTACAGTTCGGAGTAGCGGTTAGAATTGGAGGCACCCCGGTCGTAGCGCCGCAGTAGTAGAAAATGAGCGATGAGGGGTCAAATCACAAAGCCCCACCTTTCCCGCATTAAGCTGGATGGACAAAGCAACGATCATTTCACTCTAGGGCGCAAGAGCATAAAGTATAGAGAAAACAATGATGCGTGCGGCAGCTACCTAGGGCACCCTAGGGTAGGGGTCTCCACTACAGATCCTTTTTTTAAAGCGTCTCCACTACAAATCGGCTTCTCCCTCGTCCTCTTGAAGAAAACCGATGATGGGTGCGGCGATAGGGTTTGTAGGAGTACTACGACGTGCGGGGCCACGTCATAGTAAACGGGTTCGAGTCGACGCCTTAAATATGTGTGGGCCTCTTGGTTTTACGGGAACGAGGCAGCATTTTGGGTTCGAGGACCAGTGGAGATATAGTACGTACAAAAAATAGTGGACGTACGTTCGACCGAAAGGCAACGATGCATGGGCCCTGCATTTTGATATACCCGGGGGCGCGTGAAATTTTCTACTCTACTCAAAACTAGTAAGGTACACATGTATTGAACGCATGAGATATCGAAACCAAATTATGAATAAATACGCACTATAGCATGTAAAGCTTTGAGTCATATATTCATGATGTAGATGTTCGTTTAGTTCTTATAGTTCATCTCATTCGAAATCAATTAGTTTTATAAAAATGATAAGATTCACGGGGTTGTGCATTGTAAATCATAAAGTAAAAAACAAATAATGGCAATTCATTTAGAAAAAAATAATCAATTATGATACAGAAGATGCTAGAACAAAGGAGAAGTGCTTGTGTTTTGAGGTTTGTGCATTATGCTTAAGTGCAACCATGGAGTCTTCTAAATTGTACATGTGGTAGATCTGGTGGAATTTTGATGATATCCAACGTCCAGTAGCGCTCGGATTTTCCTATCTCTACACTGTCGGGTTAACTTCATCCAGCGACCATATTTCAAAGTTATTGGCACACTATATAGTTCTTGTGCCATAGTTGCATGTTTTGGAAAAAAGCTACTAGTGGGTTGTACTATCTATTTAGGAATAGAAGATGTATACATGGAAGTTGTAGGGAAAGAGATGACATGGAGCATCTCAATTCCTATGAGTAGGGATTGGAAAAGAGATGTCATTTGGTTCATATCATAGGAACTTTTCTATTGAATCTAGAGATGACATGTATCTCAATTCCTATGAGGAGGGATTAGAAAAGAGATGTAATTTGGTTCATATCATAGGAACTTTTCTATTGAATATACGCTAATGTTTATTTTCCTTTGAAATTAAGGGAATACAGGAATCCATTCATATGAACCAAGGGGCTCTAAAGCTATAGAAATGATATCATGTTTATTTCCTTTGAAATGTGCAGTATATGAATCTATTCCTATCAACCAATTGGCTCTAATGGAAAAAATCCTATAAAAATCATATCATATAATTCCTATGATATTCCTCGACACTAAAGGATGGTTGAAATTGCTGCGGGTGATACGATGGTCTTTCTTTGTAGACTCCTCACCCATCTTTATAGTTGCCTCTCGAAGATGAATGAAATGATATATACAGGATATTCTACATGTGCAATTTGGTACACGAAAACTCGGTAAAAGTGTGCGAGGTTCGAATTTTCAATAAAGCTATATGCACTGCATTTCGGAACGGAGGGAGCATACGACAGTTGCTAACACTCACGTGGAAGATTTGTGTGTAGGAGGAGTGGCTGTTCTGTTGGCAAAACTGACACTGTCGGATGCCGATCTAACGGTTCTTACGGTGTTCGTTAGGAAAGGGCTTGTGGCGAACGTTTGTCGGATAATGATTTACGGACACATGCATTGCATTGATACGTGCCCCCCTCCCTCTCACGCACACGCACCCTCACGAGTCACGACTCTCCCGAGTCCTCTCGTAGACTCGCACGTCGCACCCACCGTCTATCTACAGGTAGACGTCACGCACATATGTGCTCGTCACACCCTACCCTCAGAACTTCTAAAAGACAAAAGACGACGTGCACATTTTATTTTAGCTCACATGTCACACACTTATACTATTACTCTTGCGGCGAATGTTCTTTGGGCATAGTATATTATACTCTCACGAAGAGAAGCGGTGCATGCACGCACTAGTTCTCTCACACCCACTCGCGGGTACACGTAGGAGCACATTTTTTTGAAGCTGGTACAACAAAATCACTCCACTATATATAAAAGCAGGAGCCTTAGCGCTTGCTTTACTTGGGTTCCTCTCGTTTACTCTCTCATGCTCTCCAGATCTAAGCAAGACATAGGTGGCCACACTCTCTCTCTCAGCTCACGGCTGGTCACAAATCCGGCCGGACAACCTTGACCGGGGCAGGGGTGTAGGTGCATCGTTCACGCTGTCGTCAGCGGCGAGGGAGGAGACCAACGGCTGCCCACGCGTCCCGATCGGCAGCCGTGTCATTCTCTCCGAGAGAGCGCCAGCTCGGGAGGGCCTCCAACCCCTTCTTCCTCCCTGTGGTATTGTGTCCAAGATGCGGCCTCCCGATGCCATCTTTGCCACATGCCGATGACCCTTAGGTATAAATTCCTCCGAAACCTGCCTTGCTCTACTGCCCCAGCTCCCTTCGTGTGGATCCTTTTCTACTTCCGTCCGCTATTCCAAAGCCACCTAGACTTCTACTATTGTTAGAAGTAAAGCTAGTTCATACAGTCGACTCAAAGCGTTGGTTCAAACAGGGAAGAAAGTGGGAAAGATGTAGCATGAATCTAGTACTTGGTTCTAACAGGAAACGGGGGAAGTAGTAATATATGTCACTGTTTAAATAACCGTATTTTGTATTTGCGCAAACAGGGATGTCTGTCTCCATATCGTTTCGGGATATCTGTCTCCGTATCGTTTCTATCCGCGCAATCAAAAGCACACAGCTCAGTTTTGGTACAACTGCGCAAAATGAGATGGCTATCCCTCGTTGCCGTCGTCTAACCTCCTGTCTTCAAGGTATCCCTACATTGTTAGTAACTAAGGTAGAATGACCAACACAATCTAAAAGAAGCTGATTCGTACGTTTTACTTCTTGATTGCAGTGTAGGGACGAGCGGAAACAACTGCATCCTAGTCCGGAATGCACTTTCTACCAGTTCATCCATGGACCGAGGACTAGCTGGCACGGCTGCACGGGTTTTTTTGGACAGGTGCGCGGACAAGAGGCATTGTGGTCTGCTTATTTCTGCAAATAGCGGTGCTTAAAAGTTAGTGGAATGCACAAGAATTTCACCTGGTCAGTACACTGCATGGTTCAGTTCAGCATTCTAGCTGAGACCACAATTATAATTGGTTATTCTGGAATGAGATAACCTAACCCTGGATGGTGGCAACAACAAAAAACCAGAGTGAACTCCAGGAAATTAAACCTGCTGGGAGGCTCTTTGCTCAGGGAAGCCTTGATTGCTTTTTCCTGATTTGTAAACCTTCTCACAACTTTGTCTTTTGCTGTGAGCTAGTATATGTTTGTTATGTTCTATGAATCATTGATATGTATAAAATTGCTTAACTTATGGTTTTTAACTTCTTTACGAAGACGAGTTTAATGTGAGTGTTCCACATGAGCGCTGGACTAGCGTGTGAACATTTGGAATTTATTACATTGTGGCCTCAATTAACTGCATGAACCACTGTAACAAGATACATAGTTGCTTATATGTCAGTCAGCAGATTATTGATTGTTAGATGGTTGATAGCCTAGTGTTGAAGCGAGCTGAGCCAATGTGCCGTGTTTTGCACAACTGCTTAAAAGTGGGGTAGCACCAACAGTGTTTACAAGTACTTATGTATACGTCGGCACATGGTTCTCGAACGAGTGCTCTATTTCATCAAAACACACACTGCTCGTATGATAAACCATCACAACTTATGTCTTACCATGCCATATTCATGAAAAAACTTGTGAGCACGCATCTGATTCAGCAACAATTACGATGGTTCTCACATAATTCACGGGCACACAAAAGTAGCAGCAGTTCCCATAGACGGATTCAAACAGAGTACTAGCCCCAGAGGGGTCGATAACATGCAAGGTACGGATAACTAGACACAATCCAAACTACTATTAAACACTAGCTGGGGCAACAATTTCATGCCTCAATCTAATTTGGGCTGTACACACGACGGACCTTGCCATGAACATCATCGAGGACGTCCCGCAGTAGCTCAATCCTGTGAACCTTCATGAAGACAACCTTGTGGCCTTGCCACTGATAAACTTGTTTGTGGAGGCATGCCACGTCATCTTCCTGTGTAAGCTTGACAAGAATAGTCGAAGGAGTAGCTTTGAACTTCTTGTGCTTCAGTACACCCTAGACAACACGCCTGACAACAGTGAGGCTGGAATACAACTCTTCATTGGTATAACCGCAAATGGCTTCCAGGATCCAACAGCCTAAGAACTCTGTTTTCCCAGTGCGTATATTCAGGTCGTCCGCCTCATAGTGAGTGACATGTACAACCACACAATCCTTGTCTGCATCAGGGCTCTAATTGAAACAGAAACAAATTCTGAATTACTTTTCAGTATAAGAAACACAAGTTATTTAAACCACTATGTATAGCATGGCATCGAAAATAATAAAATTTTGCATTATTAATCACCACATACTTCCTTTTCTAAAAAAATCACCACATACTTAGATGAAAAACCACAATCGAGATCGGCAAAGAAGA
>NC_041391.1:452611320-452697323 GCF_002162155.2 Triticum dicoccoides
GAAGGGGGAAAACTGCTCCTGCAGTGCCACGGGGGCTGTAACCTCAAACGAGGCGTTGACCATCTCAGTAGTGGCCGTGAGCGTATCTGGGGTCGGCTCGGTGGTTGCCTCCATCTTCTTGGAGCTCTCTGTCTCATGGGGATCAGCCTCCCGCGTCTGCTCCAATATCGGCAGATCTTTGCCTGGTTCTCCTTGGTCCATCATGAAACTGACGAATACTATGAGACCACTGAAAGGAAAACACAATCGCAATGACAATGAAACAAAAAAGAGAGTGCGGATCGGTTACTACTTTGCAAAAGTTCTTTTTTCCCTCTGAACAAAAATATACCAACATCACAAATCTGCTTACCTTCCCTTCGTTCGGAGAGAAGAACAGTGGTAGATGCGAGTGTTGCCTATTCTTTGGCATTCATCACAAGATAAGACAAACTTACGAGCATCTTTGAAGAGAGTAGGCCAATAAAAACCAGATTGTAGTACCTTGTGTGCAGTTCTATCTCCAGCGTGGTGTCCTCCATAAGATTCAGAGTGACACTTGCGTAGAATCTGTTCCTGTTCATGCTCAGGCACACGACATCTAATAACACCATCTACTCCTTCTTTATAAAGGTGTGAGTCATCCCAGAAGTAATGTCTTAAATCATAAAAGAATTTTTTCTTTTGCTGGTATGTGAAACTAGGCGGTATAAATTTAGCAACAATGTAATTAGCATAATCAGCATACCAAGGAGCAGTACGAGAAGCATTAACGACCGATAATTATTCATCAGGAAAGCTATCATCAATAGGCAGTGTGTCATCAAGAACATTCTCTAACCAAGACAAGTTGTCTGCAACGGGGTTCTCAGCTCCCTTTCTATCAATAATATGCAAGTGAAATTCTTGGAGCAAGAGAACCCATCTAATGAGTCTAGGCTTAGCATCTTTCTTTTCCATAAGATATTTAATAGCAGCATGATCAGTATGAATAGTAACTTTGGAATCAACAATATAAGGACTAAACTTATCACATGCAAACACAACTGCTAAGAACTCTTTTTCAGTAGTAGCATAATTTCTCTGAGCAGTTTCAGGAGTCTTACTAGCGTACTGGATAACATTCAATTTCTTATCAACTCTTTGCCCTAGAACAACACTACAACATAATCACTAGCATCGCACATAATTTCAAAAGGTAAATTCCAATCAGGTGGCTGAACAATAGGTGCAGTGATCAAAGCTTTCTTAAGTATTTCAAATGCTTCTACACAATCATCATCAAAGACAAAAGGAATATCTTTTTTCAATAAATTAGTCAGAGGCCTAGAGATTTTAGAAAAGTCCTTAATGAACCTCCTATAAAAACCGGCATGACCAAGGAAACTTCTTATACCTTTTATGTCCTTGGGACACGGCATCTTTTCAATAGCATCAACTTTGGCTTTGTCAACTTCAATGCCTCTCTCGGAAATCTTATGCCCCAAGACAATGCCTTCATTAACCTTAAAGTGACACTTTTCCCAATTCTGGATGAGACTAGTGTCGTCGCATCCCTGCAAAACTCGATCAAGGTTGCGTAAACAATCATCAAAAGAGGATCCATAAACGGAGAAATCATCCATGAATACCTCACAAATCTTTTCACAAAAATCAGTGAATATAGCCATCATGCATCTTTGAAAGGTAGCAGGTGGATTACATAAACCAAAAGGCATACGTCTATAAGCAAAAGTACCAAAGGGCAAGTAAAAGTAGTTTTAGATTGGTCCTTCGCTGACATAGGTATTTGAGAGAAGCCAGAATAACCATCTAGAAAGCAGAAATGAGTGTGTTTGGATAGTCTTTCTAGCATTTGATCAATAAATGGTAAAGGGTAATGATCTTTCTTAGTAGCTTTATTTAACTTACTGAAATCAATTACCATCCTATAACCTATAAGAATTCTTTACGTCATCATTTCATCTTTATCATTAGGAACAACGGTAATACCTCCCTTTTTAGGAACACAATGGACAGGGCTTACCCATTCACTATCATCAACGAGATAAATAATACATGCCTCAAGGAGCTTTAGTATCTCCTTTCTTACCACCTCTTTCATCTTGGGATTTAGTCATCGTTGAGGATCTCCAACTGGTTTGGCATCTTTCTCCACTATAATTTTGTGTTCGCATAATGTGGGACTAATGCCCTTAAGATCATCCAGAGTATATCCAATAGCTGCTCGGTGCTTCTTCAGAGTTTTCAATAATCTTTATTCTTCTTGCTCTAAAAGGTTAGCACTAATAATAACATGATATATTTCCTTTTCATCAAGATAAGCATACTTCAGATTTTTCAGGTAATGGTTTGAGTTCAAACAGGGGATCACCCTTGGGTGGAGGGGGATCACCAAGAATTACAACGGGAAGGTTATGTTTCTGCATAGGTTCCTGTTTGAGGAACACTTCATCTATTTCCCTTCTTTCCTTCATAAACATATCGTTTTCATAGTCTAGCAAGTATTGTTCTAACGGATCAGTAGGAGGCACAGCAATGGAAGCAAGACCAATAATCTCATCCTCACTAGGTGGTTCCCTATCACGAGGTTGTCTACGAAACTTAGCAAAATTAAACTAATGAGACATACCATCTATTCCAATGGTGACAGTATCTTTTTCACAATCAATCTTAGCACTAGCTATATTCCAGAAAGGTCCACCGAAAATAATGGGACAAAAATCATCTCTTGGGGAACCAAGATGTATTTAACCTTCCCACACAAGAATTCAACATCTCTAACAATCCCAAAGGGTCTAATGGTATCCCTATTAGCAAGCTTAATAGTAACATCAAAGTCTTCTAATTCAATGGGTGCAATGTCGTGCATAATTTCTTTATATAAATCATAAGGTATCGCACTAGCACTAGCACCCATATCACATAAGCCATGATAACAATGATCTCCTATTTTAACAGAAATAACAGGCATGCCTACGACAGGTCTATTTATCTTAGTATCTAGTCTAGCAATATTAGCAATCTCACCACACAAATAAATAACATGCCCATCTAAATCATCATCCAAGAGATCTTTAACCACAACAATACTAGGTTCAACATTAATTTGCTCAGGAGGTGTATAAGTCCTAGTATTACTCTTACGAACAACAGTCGAAGCTTTAGCATGATCCTTTATCCTAACAGGAAAGGGAGGTTTCTCAACATAAGTAGTAGGAACAATAGGATCACTATAGGTGATAGTCTTTTCTTCAACTGTAATAGGTGCAACTACTTTCATTTCAACAGGAGGATTATATTTAAGCCACTTCTCTTTAGGGAGATCAACATGAGTAGCAAAAGATTCACAGAAAGAAGCTACTATCTCAGAGTCAAGTCCATACTTAGCGCTAAATCCACGAAAAGCATCGGTATCCATAAGAGATTTAACACAATCGAACTTAGGTGTCATACCTGACTCCTTACCATCATCGGAACCCCAATCTTCAGAGTTGCGTTTAATTCTTTCCAATAAGTCCCATTTGAAATCAATAGTCTTCAGCATATAAGAACCAGCACAGGAAGTATCGAGCAGGTTGCGATTATCAAGAGAAAGCCGAGCATAAAAGTTCTGAATAATCATTTCCCCAAGCTTGAGTGATGCTTTCTCCTTTGCGAGGCCAGAAATTATATATGTAATTACGATCACGATGAACAAGATGCATATGATAGAACTTCTGGTGAAATTCCAACTTCAATCGCTTATAATTCCAAGATCTCGTATCATGCCATAGCCTATACCATGTCAATGCATCTCCCTTCAAAGATAAAGGGAAGACCTTCCTTTTGACAACATCATCGGGAATACCTGCAAGCTTAAATAATCCACAAAGTTCATCCACAAAGATGTGGTGTAAATCGGGCTGCAATGTTCCATCTCCTGCAAATGGATTAGCTAGAAGTAAATATTTCAAAGTACTCGAAGGAATTTCAAAGTAAATATTTTCATAAAGTTCAGTATGTTGAGGAGCAACTCTTTGCTCTTATGGTCAGGGTGAAGATACCCTGAACAAGCCCCTCAAAGGATTAGTTTCGATAGTGACAAGTAACAGAAAATTTCAGCACACTATATAAATGTTTCCTTACCAAGTTCCACTCACCAAAAGTGCTACACTCCCTGGCAACGGCGCCAGAAAAGAGTCTTGATGACCCAGAAAGGGGATCCATCATAGTCCTGTCGATAAGTAAGAGTGTCGAACCCAACGAGGAGCAGAAGGAAATGATAAGCAGTTTTCGGTAAGGTTTTCTCTGCAAGCACTGAAATTGTAGGTAATAGATAGTTTTGTGATAAGATAAATAGTAACGAGTAACAAGTAAATAAACTAAATAAAGTGCAGAAAGGTGGACCAATCCTTTATGTAGCAAAGGATAAGCCAGGATAATTTCTAATAATGAGAAAGGAGCTCCCGATGACACATGGGAATTATCGTCAAGCTAGTTTTCATCACGTTCATATGATTCACGTTCGATACTTTGATAATTTGATATGTGAGTGGACTGGTGCTTGGGTACTGCCCTTACTTGGACAAGCATCCCTCTTATGATTAACCCCTATTGCAAGCATCCGCAACTACAAAAGAAGTATTAAGGTAAACCTAACCACAACATTAAACATATGGATCCAAATCAGCCCCTAACGAAGCAACACATAAACTAGGGTTTAAGCTTCTGTCACTCTAGCAACCCATAATCTACTTATTACTTCCCTATGCCTTCCTCTAGGCCCAAATAATGGTGAAGTGTCATGTAGTCGACGTTCACATAACACCACTAGAGGAAAAGATAACATACATCTCATCAAAATATCAAACGAATACCAAATTCACATGACCACTAATAGCAAGACTTCACCCATGTCCTCGGGAACAAACGTAACTACTCACAAAGCATATTCATGTTCATAATCAAAGGGGTAATAATATGCATTAAGGATCTGAACATATGATCTTCCACCAAGTAAACCAATTAGCATCAACTACAAGTAGTAATCAACACTACTAGCACCCCACATGTACCAATTTGTGGTTTTGATACAAGATTGGATACAAGAGATGAACTAGGGTTTTGAGAGGAGATGGTGCTGGTGAAGATGTTGATGGAGATTGACCCCCTCCCGATGAGAGGATCGTTGGTGATGATTTCCCCCTCCCGGAGGGAAGTGTCCCCAGCAGAACAGCTCCGCCGGAGCCCTAGATTGATTCCACCAATGTTCCGCCTCGTGGCGGCAGAGTTTCGTCCCATAAGCTTGCCCATGATTTTTCCAGGTTAAAAGCTCTAATATAGCAGAAGATGGACACCGGGGGCCCACCAGGTGGTCTAGGAGACAGGGGCGCACCCAGTAGGGGGGGGGGGCGCCCTCCACTCTTCTGGATAGGGTGTGGGCCCCCTGGTGTATTTCTTTTGCCCAATAATTCTTATTAATTCCAAAAACATGTTTCGTGGAGTTTCAGGATTTTTGGAGCAGTGCAGAATAGGTTTCCAATGTTTGCTCCTTTTCCAGCCAGAATTCCAGCTATCGGCATTCCCCCTCGTCATGGTAAACCTTGTAAAATAAGAGAGAATAGCCATAAGTATTGAGATATAATGTGTAATAACAGTCCATAATGCAATAAATATTGATATAAAATCATGATGCAAAATGGACGTATCATGGGTCCCAGCAGTCAGGGGGCTGAATCATTTTTTTTGCCCGGACGGACTTCCTTGCGTGCGAAGATCTAGCTGGTGGGTCCCAGCAGTCAGGGGGAAGCGTTTTTTCACGAAATACGGTGGCCCGTCTGGTGGGTCCCGCTGTCAGGTGGAGGAATAATTATTTTGCTCGTAATAAGGAGGCACTTCCTTGTGGCTGCCGTGGACCCAGTTGTCAGTCTCTCCGTGTAAAGTACTCTTCCGATGGAAGTCAGTCGTTGACCACATTGACCACGCTACGCCGAGAGCACCACGGCGATGGACGACGGCGAGGCCTAGGATGGCGACAACACGGAGCTGGAGAAGACGCGGCAGCGGAAGCCCACGCGGAGAGGAGTACGAGGGTTCACTGGTTCGGCTGCGCTGTGAGGCTGCCGTCGCCGCAGGGCCTGGCCAGCGGTGGGAATAGTAGGGGGTGGTGAGGCCTCCATAGCAGCATAGCCAGCCACGGGAGGCAGGAGCATGCGGCCTGACTGGCGCTGCTTTGGGTGGTTGGAGTAAGAAGACCAGAGGTTGAAGAAGCACTATGGCCGTTGGATGGACATCGTACGGTCACTGGAGCTAGAATCCTTCGTATTGACTAAGTTGACAAAGCCCTCCGTCCCCGTCAACTTAGTAGGCCCACAAGTCAGCCTCCCACCAAGGTGGTTCCCAGCTAGCAGGGGAAGTATTCATTTTTTTGTGCGTAATAAGGAGGCACTTTCGGTGGGTCCGAGCTAACAGCGGGGGGAACGTTTTTTCATGAAATATGGTGGGTCCACAAGTCAGCCACCAAATCTACCGGGTCCCAGCTGTCATGGGGAGGAATAGTTTTTTTCGCATAACAAGGAGGCACTTTCTTCCGTGCGAAGATACAGCTGGTGGGTCCCAGCTGTCAGGGGAAGGAAACAGCTTAATAAGGAGGAACTTTCCTTGTGTGCGACCATGGACCTCGTGGGTCCTAGCCGTCAGGCTCTCATGTACAGTCATCTTCCGATGACTCTCATTTGTTGACCACACCGCGCCGAGCAAAGCGACGCGGTAGACGACGGCGATGCCCCAGACTGGAACGACCCGGAGATGGGGAAGACACGGCAGTGGAGTCGCAGACGAAGAGGAGTGGGAAACTTGACTAGTTCAGGTGCGGGGTGGGCCTACACTCGGCAGAGAATAACAGGAGGTGCGAAGCAGAGGGATGTCCTGGCTGTTGGCGGGGTAGCATTTTGCTGTGAGGCGCGCAAAACAACACCACTGGACGCCGGAGGCTGGAGCAGGCGGTCCCAGCAGTGTTGGGGGAAGACGACGAGAGAATGAAGAAGAATGTCGTCCGTTGGATGTAAATCCAACGCCTTGCTTAGGCTTCGACCTACTGGGCCACATGTCAGCCAGTCCATTTGTTTTTTTAGTCCATTTGGTGGGCTGGGTGAAACAATGATGTAGCATCTATGCAGCCCATTTATAAATATGGTAGAATTTAAAGCACATTTGCATTTTTCTCGAAATCCACAACTTGCTGGGCTGGGTGAAAATATCATGTTGGGCTGGATGGAGAAATGTTATAAAAACATAAACACATGATTGCACGTCTATTACTGCATTGGTCGGTAAAATCTTTGCAAGCTTATGTACGCAATCACTAGGAGTTAACTTGCCAAGTTATATATAAACAATTATTATTATTATTTTGTAAGCACTTTCAGTTTACGAAATAAAATATCATTTTAATTTTATGAGTTGATAGGACGTGGGGTATTATTATTTTTAGGCTAGACGTGGGACAGTTGAGTTGGTTCTAGGGAAATGTAGTGAGAGAAAACTCATTTTACATCGAAAAAGAAAGAGGAAGAAAATTCAGATATAGGATTAATGAAAACAAAAAATAAAGGAAGTGGAAAGGTCTATAAAATGGTTGGACGAATGACAGGTTTAGTGGAATTATGTTGTTTCTATATATATATTATTGAAGGGAAAACATAGGTTCAGTTTTGCATTCTTATTGAAAAAAAGAACTAAGCTATGCGTCATCCTGAAAAAACAAACATAACTTGGGTTGCTGATGTTATAGACAAGCTAGGTTGGGAGGCCCAGAGGACGCTAGATCCAAAAAACATTGAAACATGTCGTGGGCTGCCCATGTTAAAAAAATGAGACCAACCCAAGAGCTAACCCTCGTTGGCATTTTTTTATAGGAGAAACTCCGCGAGCACCACACGTCCCAGCTGGGACTTGAACTCGGGTGGGCTGGAAGCAACCTCAAGCTGCCCAGCCAACGGGTCGACGGCCCGTCCTCGTGGGCTGCCCATGTTAAAGAACAAAACCTAGGCCATGGACCTGGTGGGCCCGTGACTGTCAGCCTCTCAATGAACAGTTGTCTCCCGATTCCTCTTATTTTTATGACCATGTCGGGAATGACAGATGGAGGTGCCACAACGACAGCACCAAGGTGGAGGACGACGTCGAGACCGTGGACCGAATGCACCGGAGCAGGGGAAGATGTAGGCGGAGGTTAGTACAGTGGCCGGTGGAGATCCTTGGTATCGTTGTCTTCTTTCATGTTGGCGTAGCAGGGGTTGATGATGTCTCGGCGAGGTGAACCATAGAGTCCTTCTCCTGCCCGTTGCCGATGATCTTGTATTTCTTCTGGATGTCGACAAGCTTGCTGCACCAGATGGCCAAATCTTCGCGTTCTTCCTTCTCTCCACCGTAGCGAAGGTGCAGTCGGTGCTGCCGATGAAACGGGCGAATGCTCCAGAACCTCTGATGGCCCTACAATAGTGGTAGATGAGAACCTCGTCCTGCATGCATACCTGGGCGACGACGATCCGCTGGTCCCTGTCAGGAGACGAATGGATGGGCACAAGGTCTAGTCATGCGACCTTGTGCTTTCTCGTCCTGTAGGTACTGCTTGAAATCGGCGAGGCACAGCTTCACCGAGTCTGGATCGTTGGTGTACATCACATTCAACTTGGTGCTGCCATGGGACTGAACGGAGAACTCAAAGGTGAACTCCTTGCTGAAGTCCATATCTAGCAGTCTCACCCCTCGGATTGCCATTGGAGTCTCTTCAAGTGAATGAGTGAGTAGGCGGCAGCAACAGTTCGTTTTTCAGCTCTTGGGGAACTGGATTCAATAGTAAACTGATTGTGTATAGGCGACAACAGTTACGACCCCTCCCTCACCCACTGCACGCCCTACAGAATATGCACCCTCGGCGCATTCAAATGCCTCCATTAAGAAACCTATTCCAGCCACACACGAAGGTTCACGAGCGAGTCTGTATTGGTACTGTAATAACAAGTGTTAGTGGTCAGTTTACTTAAATTTAATTAGCTTTAATTAAAATGTATTCTTAAAACAAGCAATGCCTTGGCTCGTTCTATCAGTGCCACATGATCAACATGCACAACAATTAGAATTATTATTCTCAGGACGCACATGATCAGCACATTTGCCGCACTTTCACACAAACAATACTACCAAGTTTGAATAGTTTGTTATGGTTGTTGTCCTCTACATCATCATGCCGTGTTTCCCAACTTGCATGATTCAGAACCAACAAATAAGATTCAAATAATAAGTACAACCAAGATGCCTACACATCTCATTGTTTTCCAGCTTCTAATATTTAGAACCAACAAATAAGATTCAAATAATAAGTACAACAAAGATGCCTACACATCTCACTGATTCCCAGCTTGCAAGATTCAGAACCAACCCATTAGAGCCTTTTGATAAAGTGAATATTGGGATTAAATCCATCTTGGCTAGCTGTGTCATACAACCCAAGAACTTGACGAATGCTCTTGACCATCACAACATCTGTAGTAGAGTATTCCTGTTTGCACAGATAAGAAACAACATGGATTTAGGACTCTAGCAGCCGTAGAGATGGTTGTACAAACATTGGCCATTTCTTTTGGCCACCAATTCTATCTATGTTCCTAATGCGTCAATCTTTGACGCATCCCTTGAAATTATTATAATAGTGGCACTAGTTGAAGCAAACTTTATTTCCAAAACGAGAAAAGATTGCAATAGAATAACTTTCTTTAAAAAATACAATGTTGGCACAGCATGACAAAGCACAACCATGTTGATAAAGGACAGTACTGACCGTGTGAGGGGCCCTATGCCGCCACGACTCGATCTTGTGAACCTGCAACTCCACTCGGATGAGGTCAACCTCTAGCTCCATGATTCAATTCATGCACCTTTTTCTGAAGTTCACCTGAAACAAAGCAAAGATTGCATCATTCAGCTAGCAAGAAGTACTTGCTCTCATGAGCTGGCAGGTTCTTCTTTAGTAGTTGCACTAAAATTGAGCAACATTAAGGTTGGCTGTCCTGCTCATGTAAGGTGCAACTACAATTTGCTTATCCTTTTGTGCAATTCCACTAAAATAAAGTTTCATTGTGGTGACAGTGACGAATCATCTTGCAAAGGCTAATAAAATGTTGCACGAGATTACCAACATAATTTGACGGAGATTTTGGGAACTCCAGTCACCATTTTGTGCAGTTCCACCAAAATTGAGAGATGTTGCCCACGTGACATTTTAGTTGAACTGCACAAGACGCTCATTCCAAAAAAAGTGTTTTGTGCAGTTCACCAAAATGTCACAATAGCAACAATTTTAAATGGATATCCCTATCTGCACAAAAAGATAGAAAGTAAACAGTTGTTGGTTAATAAAAATATACGAAACATACACGAAATGAAAAGAAGCATCTTAATTATGTTCATGGCAATCACGCAAGGACAGTAGAAATTTTAAAACATGAGTAATGCTTCATGTTACGGGAAGCATTACGATCAACTATGACATTCGTCAAATATAGGATTACATTAATTGTGACATTGCTTGTTTACCAGATACAGTAAATCAACAGCAGCTAAAGAGTTGGTTTAAAGACATGGGACCATGGGGACACCAGGTTAATCAGCAGCGTAAAGAAGCAACTTACTTATCATACTTGGGAAAACAACAGGATTACCATTTGTTAACACAGTTTAATTGCGTCATCTCACTGGAGGCATCTATTATATATAAAAAGTATTTAACGGGTTAACCAAACAAAAGAGAAATATGCTAGAAATTACCACAATAATTAGAATTATCTGGCCATTGATTAAGTTAAGTAGTCAATCACAGCCAAAGGATCTATTTACATTAGAGACCAAAAAAATTGCCCACCTATGCCATTGATAAGTTTGTTATTGTACCTCTTCGTTCTACAATCCTACAAAAAAAAGAATTACAAATTAGGGTTACCAACGACCCTTGCATGTCCTCATGTACGCCGCCGTCGTAGCTCTCCCTCGGCCAGTTGACCGGCTGTTTCATGCAGCCGCAGAATGCATGCATGGAGCTTGGCAAAGCTAGCTTCATGGACTGGCATCATTGGTGCGTGCATGGCTGGAAACTCCCTGCACAACAAAGCTAGCTTTGTGTGGGATATATTGCCTGATCCGTACGTATGTATCTAATCTAGCTTTGTGTGATATATTGCTTGATTGGTACATGTGCAGGAAACTTTCCAGCCGTTAAACTATTAGGGCTGGCTTGCTCTTGATGGATTGGATCGATCCCTTCCGGCCGATCGATCGAGCATGCACGCAAGATGTATACGGTGACAACTCACATACACAACCAAGTAGGCAAGAAGGTGGATGAATTTTGTATCTAGCTAGCTTAGCACACTGCACACTAGCAACATCAGGTCGCTGGCCGGCTTGATTTCTCAAATCACAAACGCGAGAAGGAGACGCTGACATATTGCTACCGGAGCATGTCACTCATGTTCTTCTTTTATTAATCTTTATTTATGACATAGGTACATAGCTCTTATGATATTCTACATATCTATGATTATACATAGAAAAAATAGGATGCATTGTCTAGATATATTCAAATATTTGAGATATTTAGAGGAGGGACTTCATTGATCGGACTCCTTTGTTGGCACCGGTTTCGACCTTCATGATGCTGCCACGATGTGCCCGTGCAAGCTAATGGCGGCCGATCCCTTCCGGCCGATCGAGCATGTACGTAGTATGTATATGGCCACAACTCACGTACACAACCAAGTAGGCAAGCAGGTGGATGGATTTTGTGTCTAGCTAGCTTAGCACACTAGCACCATCAAGTCGTCGGCCGGCTTGATTTCTCTAATCACATGCGAGAACGAGACGCTGAGATATATATTGCCACGTGAGCGTCTCGCTCCTGTTCTTTTTTTTCTTGATCTTCACGCTCTGGTATTTATGACTTAGGCACATAGCTCTTATGATATTTTGCTAGCTACAGATCTACGATTATACTCCCTCCGTTCCTAAATATTTGTCTTTGTTAGAGATTTCAACAAGTGACTACATACGGAGCAAAATGAGTGAATCTACGCTCTAAAATATGTCTATATACATCCGTATGTGATAGTCAATTTGAAATCCCTAAAAAGACAAATATTTAGGAACGGAGGGAGTACATTGAAAATAATAATAGGATGCATTGTCTAGCAATATTAAAATATTTGAAATATTTAGAGGAGGGACTCCATTGCTTGATTTGGTGGTAGTAAATAGCTGAACATTAGAAACCCAATAATCCCCCCAAAAAACTATCCTATGATAATGTCCACGTTTAAAGAGCCATTTGTGTATTATGATGTTTGGCCATTGAATATTGTTGTACAATTATACTATTTTGAAGATATAGAATGTGAATAGTTCATGCGGTGTTCACATCTGTTTATGGCACTACGACTGATGAGGTTGGTCAATGCAATGGCAACATTTATTTCTCCTTATTTGTTTCGTTAAAGTAAAACAATACTCTAATTTTTGTGGTGAACATACCAATATTCTTATTGTTTGCAGCGAACTTATCAATATTCTTAGATAAGGAAGCTAGCGAGAGAGTCATCCTATTGGTAAAAGAATTCATTGCCCTAGCTCCAATTCATGTAAGAGACAACAGTTCATATCTAAATCTTCATTGGTTAATCATTTCTCAATTAAGTGCCTACTTCAGATTAAGTTTGTACTAATGTAGTTGTAGTTACACATCTATGTGTTGTACACCATATGGAGTTAGAGTAGAACTGCATAACTACTCCAATTTCATTTGCTCGACTAGAATGATCATATTGCCATGAGTCACTACATTGGATCTTTTATTTATGTATCAGGGTATATTGTACGAAGCTACAATAGCTCTTCTATGTGGCAAAAACATATAGGTATAGCTCAGTTGGGAATGATCAAGGAATCAATTTCTTGGATGATGAATTATGTTCTCGATTATTATGCATGTTTGTAGATAACCACCATCGATTTTGATCTTTTTATTTTCTGATGTGAATAGGAGAGTCTTGCAAAGTAGCATTTTACGACAATAATCTCACAAGCATTTATGTCTTATAACTGCAAATCTTCTTTTTTTTGCATAATTATCACCGAGCAAATGTTTGTGAGTTTGAAGTTATTTTGACACAAATGATCTAGGCAGAGAAATTGAAACATACACTGCAAAAAAACAGGAGTTCCTTAACTCTCTAGGCAAATATACAAATTATACTGCATTATGGCGAGTACCTATATTTATTTTTTGTTCTAACATATTAGAGATGTGGTCAAATCAACCTGCCGCTCTAAAATATAGACATTTACATAGACCACCAAATCCATCTTGTAGTGTGTAACGTGGTATCGATCATGATAGAAACAAACTTAATATAGAAAGTACGCACATAATCGTTTCAACCCAATACTAGCAAAATGATATTAATAAACTCGGATTTCAGAAGTTATACTTGCATTAACATTAATTCTTTCAAAATGGGTTGACTTTAGTATTGCTTTGTATAATTATAAGAAATTTGAACATTCAATATAGTACACAACTAAAAGAATGCAATGCCCCCCGCAAATGTGAGGGCATCATATTTAGTGCATAAATATGTTGAAAATTAATTTATATTTTCATACATGTATATACTATGAGATGAAAAGGAATAATATTCTATACTTTTATGGTCATATTTCTAATTCTATACTTTTATGGTCATATTTCTATACTTTTATTTTATAACAGGAACAGAAAATGTCATGTACATATTAGTTCAAAATTTTGATTTGCCGAAGGAAAGAGCCATTTTCACAAATTACTATCTCTCATATCTTTATTAGAAAATCGATACTGAAAAGATGTGCCAAAAGATACTTTATCAGTGTTGATTAGAGAAAAGATTAATCTTGGTCCAACAATACAAGAAATCTTATATTTGTAAATACCATAACATCCGGTTTCAATTTTGCATAGAAAAATCAAATAATATGTTCTCATTATTAGACTTTATAATATTCTAGCCCGCGCATCGAGCGGGCCACTTTTCTAGTTAGATTAACAATAACACTAGTTAGACATGTCCTTAAGGTAACAGTGTGATCGCTTCATTTTACATGCGCAACTACTACTACTACTACTGCTGCTGCTGCTGCTGCTGCTCCTGCTGCTGCTACTACTGCTACTGCTACTCCTGCTCCTCCTCCTGCTCCTACTCCTGCTCCTCCTGCTGCTCCTACTCCTACTGCTACTCCTCCTACTGCTACTACTCCTACTGCTACTACTCCTACTACTCCTACTCCTACTACTACTACTACTACTGTTGCTGCTGCTGTTGCCCCTGCCCCTGCCCCTGCCCCTGCCCCTGCTGCCACTGCCACTACCACTGCCACTGCCACTGCCACTGCCACTGCCACTGCCACTACCTACCACTACCACCACCACTACCACTACCACTACCACTACCACTACCACTACCACTACCACTACCACTACCACTACGACTACTACTACTACTACTACCTCACCTGGCTTCCGCTTGAAGGTTGCCGAGGTACATGACGTGTACAGGGCGATAAGTGGCGAGAGCGTGTGTGAAGAAGTACACCCCTGCAGGGTTATCATTATCTATTCGAATAGCCGGATTCCTAAGATATGGAAACTTGGACCCCTTGCATAGTTCATAGACAAGTGAAAGTGGATACTCTAAAATACGCAAGATAAGCGTGAGTGCTATGGATGGCGTTCTCGTAGGGAGACGGGAGCAGATCCATAGTGGTGTATTGGTTTGGTGAATATGTGGACTCGTGTGCGCCACCTCAAAAGAGTTACTTGCAGTCGTAGTTTTGGATAGCCACCGAGTCAAAGCTGGCTTGCTGCAGTTAAACCCCACCATCCCCTTGTTGATAATGATGCATATGTAGTTAGTTCTGATGTAAGTCTTGCTGGGTACATTTGTACTCACGTTTGCCTATTTTATGTTTTTGCAGAGAGACGTCAGTCTCGCTAGTAGTTCCGCGTGGTCTTGGATGTTTAGCTTGTTACCTCAGCTACGATCTTGTGCCCTCGGCAGGATCTGGTAGATAGTCCGACTTCTAAGCCTTCTTCATTTGTAGATGTCTGTCCTCAGACATATTAGCTTCCGCTTGTGCTTTGACTTTTATACTCTGAATGTTGGGTCATGAGACCCATGTTTGTAAAATCTCGCTCCTCGGAGCCTATTGAATAAAATACTTGAGTCGTAGAGTCATGTTGTGATGCCATGTTGTATTTGCACATATCGAGCATCTTGTGTGTATGTTATTGAAATGCTTGGTATGTGTGGGATCTGACTATCTAGTTGTTTATCCTTATTAGCCTCTCTTACCGGGAAATGTCTCCTAGTGTTTCCACCAAGCCATGGTAGCTTGCTACTGCTCTGGAACACTTAGGCTGGCCGGCATGTGTCCTTCTTCGTTCCTGTGTCTGTCCCTTTAGGGGAATGTCACGCGATGAATACCAGAGTCCTGTTAGCCCGCTACAGCCCGGTTCACCGGAGTCCTGCTAGCCAAGTGCTACAGCCTGGATTCACTCGCTGATGACCGACACGTTCGATGCTGGGTCATGGATGCCTGTCCCTGTAAGTTTGTGCCACTTTGGGTTTACGACTAGCCATGTCAGCCCGGGCTCCTTATCATATGGATGCTAGCGACGCTATCATATACGTGTGCCAAAAGGCGCAAACGGTCCCGGGCAAAGGTAAAGCGACACCCGTGGGGATACCGTGCGTGAGGCCGCAAAGTGATATGAGGTGTTACATGCTAGATCGATGTGGCATTGAGTCGGGGTCCTGACACCTCCTAAAGCTCTTCTTGGGAGCCGGATATTCCAGACTCCGGGCGGCCGAAGTGTCAACTTCTGGACATGGTGGATCAAGAGAAATCCTTCGTGACGACACTTCGGAGTCATCTGCCCCGTGTGACAGGGAGGTAGGGGGAGCCGACTCGCTCTCCATCATCTCCGGGGGAAGATCCCCCGAGGACAAACTCTATGGAGAAGGGCTACGAGCCAGACTACAATAAATATCTTTCGGTCATTATCCTTAGAAAATAAACGTGGTATGTCTACCAATGTACTCTTTCACTTACGGCTCGGTGGAGGGCCGGTCCCCTTGTGAGGTCTTCTTCCCTCGTTTAGAAGCCTCCGTTTCCAAATCTTTGGAGGCGGTCCTTTTCTTCCCTTGAGGAGAAGGAATTTTAGATTCCCCTCCCCGATTATCCTCCTTCGCGGAGGCACCTACTCCTCCAACCTGGATATGTAAACAATGAGGCCCATCTGTGGCTTCTCTATTTTCCCCCTCGTCATTGCCCGATGGAACCTGATACGGCGCACGGTCAAGCATCCTGGTCAACAAGGGATTCGGCGAGCCTTCAGGAAGAGGGGCCGGACACCTAATTCTCTCCGCTTTCTTCAGCTAGTCCTGGCAGAGAACTTTTTTTAATGAGGTTATGATAAATATAAAGGATGGTATGTTCGGCAGCAGAAGTATTTACCGGGGTATCCGGGCGATTACAATTGAGACCCACGTCCTCGATGGTGTCCGGACACTTTATTCGTGATCCGAAGAATAACTCGTACATCTCTTTGAGCGTCATACCAAAGAATTGTTGAACGGTTCGCGGTCCTTCCGGGTTGAACTCCCACATACAGAGAGGACGACGTTGGCACGGCAGGACTCGACGAACCAGCATCACTTGCATTATGTTAGCAAGACTGATATCCCTCTTGAGAAGGTCTCGGATGCGGCTCTGCAATGTCGGCACGTCATTTGCCGGACCCCAGTTCAGCCCTTTGTTAACCCATGATGCCAGTTGTGGTAGAGGGCCCGGGCGGAACGCTGGAGTAGCCACCCGCTTTGTACCTCGGGGCGTGGTGATGTAAAACCACTCCCGCTGCCATAAATCAGAGGTCTCCATGAAAGAACCCCTTTGACCATGGGGCGTCGGCGCCTTTGCTTATTATAGCGCCTGCACACTCCGCGTGACGCCCGTCGATCACCCTCGGCCTCACATTGAAGGTCTTGAGCCACAGGCCGAAGTGGGGGGTGATGCGGAGCAAGGCTTCACACACGACGATAAACGACGAGATGTGAAGAACGGAATCCGGAGCTAGATCGTGGAAATCTAGTCCTTAATAGAACATGACACCTCTTATGAAGGGATCCACGCTAAAACCTAGCCCTCGGAGAAAGTGGGAGATAAATAGAACGCTCTCGTTCGGTTCGGGAGTGGGGACGACCTGCCCTGGAGCAGGTAGCCTGTGTGGAATCTTGGCGGTGAGATACCTGGCCTCCCTAAGCTTCCGGATGTCCTCCTCCGTGACGGAGGAGGCCGTCCACCAGCCTTGATTGGATCCAGACATGGTCGAAGGACCGAAGTGCTTTGGCTTGAGCCTTGGGTGTTGGAACTCAAGGTGCGGGAGGGGAAGGATCGAGTGTGGAAGGAAAAGGACAGGCCTTGGCCCCCTTTATAAAGAGGACGAATATCAAGCGTCCCCTGCGTGACCGTTTGGGACTTGCCTAAAATCGAGGAATCATATTAAACAAACACGGTTGGGTTACCCACACCTGTATTGATGAGAATCCCGTGATAAGGGGGAACACGATCTTTGCTTCGACAAGACGTGCCAGTAAGACCGCCTCGCAGCGCGTGTAGTGGCTGGTTATGAAAACAGTTCGAATAAAGACCGGACCATGGCATGATATCGTAAAAGCTGTCGGCAGTTTAGATTTGTAGAAATTTATACTCTCTGCGGTGGTATGTGGAATTTGTTTTGCAGAGCCGGACACGATCCTTGTGTCCTAAATCTTCTATGAAGTATTTGGAGAAGGAACCCGCCTTGCAATGCCGAAGACAATCTACGGGCCGGACTCATCGTCATTGAAGCCTGGTTCAGGGGCTACTGAGGGAGTCCGGGATTAAGGGGTCCTCGGACAGCCAGACTATAGACTTTGGACGGACTATTGGACTATGAAGATACAAGATTGAAGACTTCGTTTCGTGTCCGGATGGGACTCTCCTTTGCATGGAAGGAAAGCTTGGATATTCGGATATGTAGATTTCCTTCTCTGTAGCTGACTCTGTGTAACACTAGCCCCCTCTGGTGTCTATATAAACTGGAGGGTTTAGTCTGTAGGACAACAACAATCATAATCATAGGCTAGATTCTAGGGTTTAGCCTCTACGATCTAGTGGTAGATCAACTCTTGTAATACTCATATCATCAAGATCAATCAAGCAGGAAGTAGGGTATTACCTCCATCGAGAGGGCCTGAACCTAGGTAAAACATCATGTCCCCTGCCTCCTATTACCATTAGCCTTAGACGCATAGTTCGGGACCCCCTACCCGAGATCCGCCGGTTTTGACACCGACATTGAGCAAAGCAGCACGACCTTCAGGGGAATCATCCCTAGTTGCGAGGCATGATGCGCAGGAAAAATCACATTGGATGTGGTATTCGGCACACCGGAGAATTATAGGTCCGAAGAAATCACATTCCAAGTGGCCCCGTTTAGCAGTGGATACGACGCCCTTTTGGGGCGAGATGCATTCACAAGCTTCCAAACCATACCCCATTACGGGTACATGAAACTCAAGATGTCGGGGCCCAATGGGATCATCACTATAGCCAGTGATCCAGACATAGCACTCCATGCTGAAAATAAAACTGTCGCACTAGCCCTGGAGGCATTATCTGAAGCCCTCGCGACCGAAGAGTTAACTGCGCTACATTCCGCAGTGTACAGGGACGACGTGATACTCGACAAGCGACCCAAGTCCACCTCTTTCAAACCAGCAGACAAAATAGTCAAATTCCAGCATAAATTGGGGCACAACTGAACCCCACAATAGATGCCGCACTACGAGAGTTCCTGCGCGAGAATTGGGACATTTTCGCCTGGCATCGTTCAGAGATGCCAGGTATCCCACACAGGCTGGCCGAACATAGCCTAAACATACTAAAGGGATACAAGCCAGTCAAATAGACTCTTCGGCGCTTGTCAGAACCCAAGCGACAAGCCATGGGAGAGGATCCCAAAGGCACGCCGTCAAGGTGGAAATGGAGGTGACAAGCAGTAAGGATCACGGCAACATTGCCGTGCAGGAGCTGACCTTCTTCATAGTTCCGCCCAAGCTGCTGGCCGGGGCTAAGCTGGTGTCCCTCCACATTCAGATTGACAAGCTCACGTCCTAAATGTTTCTATAGTGCCTTCTGTTTATTTAGTAATATGCTAATATAGGGATTATCTCGGTCTACTTTAGCTTAAGAAATGGTGGGTTTTGGTGGTGATGCAGCAATTACTTCAACATCATATCAGTAATTTCCAACAGTCGAACGGATATTTTGTGTCTGTTGGATATAAAGTTCCTTTGGGTAAGAAGTACTACTTGTCATCAAAATGGATAAAAGGATATGTATGTAGACGTATTTTAGTTCTATATATGTCCCTTTTTATCCATTTTGATGAAAAGCACTCCCTCCGTTCCTTAATACATGCCTTCCATTTGTCAAAATATAGATGTATCTAGACATGTTTTAGTATATAGGTACATCCATTTTTGGACAAATGGAAGTCAAGTAGAGTAGTATTTTGGAACGGAGGGAGTATATGCTTGTTAGTTCACGAAGTGTTTCATACTTGTGTGAGTTGACGCACACATCAAAGTGTAGTACTACTAGTAGTACTCCCTCCGACCCTAATTTCTCTGCGCATAAGTCGAGGCGCAGATACCAAGCAGGGTCTGGTTGTGTTGGACAACTCATCGGACTGCGCACCAGACAGACGAAGCTCGTGTCGTGTTGGTGCCGTGCGCGGCCCGCACATTAACCAAAACCTCGCGCCTCCAGCTTAGCCTCCACATTTTAAACTTCTCAATCTCAAGGCCAAGGAGCAACGTGAATCCTATGATAGAGACAATCGGATGGTTGAGAACACTACAATTTGTAGCTACAAATGCCAGTGTGACTCCCAGATGCAGAGGCCGGGGGTCATCATCCTCCTTTTCGAGAAACAACATATGTGTGTGTGAGAGGACGAGTGCGTGCGTGCACCTCTTCTCTTCCTGTATAACGTACTAAACCTAGAGTACAAGTGTATGTGGGTGGCATCGACCTAGGGAGCTAGAGATGGTGCGTGCGAGAAGTCGCGAGAGATAGGCTTAATGCGTCTGAAAAAAAGACTAGCCTATAGCTCGCCACACAGCAATTCCTATCGAACGCCCCAATAACCGTAAGATATGTATCCGACGGTGCTAGTTATTGCACGTACACATCAGTAGAAAAAGAACTACCATGGCATATGCTACACCACGGCCGAGAACACGTGCCCACGTTACGCCATCTGGGAATAGTGCCGCACTTCAAAACTAGAACCGTCAATAAATTTTGAGCTTGCACCTCGTCACATTCCAAATTACTACTACCACCACGCTATATCTAATTGCAAACCTGTTCACATCGATCACAACCTAAAATGTTTCCCACTTATAGGAGTGTATTAGTACTCAGTTATAAATACTACTATGCCAAGATGACTGCACATTCCTCCTCAACTCCTCATCCACAAAAACAAACAAGTCATTCAGCATCCTTCCCTTGCGTCTGCCATGGCCAGCGTGAGTTCTGGGTCGAGAGATTACCACCAGGGAGAGGCGAGCATGGAAGCGCACGAGAGATGTACTGCCTCGCCGCGAAAGCAGCCGACATGTCCCGCCGCGCGGAAGTAGCAGCACAGAGGTCATGTCGCGCCGCCGAAGCAACACAGAGGTCCCGTCGCACCGTCGATGCAGCAGACTGGTCCGGCCGTGCCGCGGAAGCAGCAGAGATGTCCCAACCATGCCGCGAATGCAGTAGATATGTCCCGCCGCTCCGCGGCGGCCTGGGAAAATGTCTCGCGGGCAGGCAACGACTCTTACAGGCGCATGCATGCGATCGTCTATAGCCAGATCGATCAGATCTCCGGCTAGGCGAGGTTGCAGGACAACATGAAAGACTCGTTTGAATAGGCTACTGGCGTCATCCGGCAACTAAGGGAGGGTAATGAGAGGCTCCAGGCCGAGCGCGACCTGCTGAGGGTGAAGATCGTCCGAAGTGCAGACCAGCAGGAGGAGACCTGTGCCTTGTTGGAGAGGACATGCGTCATCGTCAAGAAACTTATGGACCAGAATGACATGCTCCGCATCGAGCGCCAAAGGCTGGTGGAGGAATCCGTGGATGCTCTCAACCAGTGTCTTGAGGACACGAAAGAGCTCATCGCCGCTCGCCGCAAAGACTTGTCCTGCGGGGTGCAGCAACGCATCAAGAAAGTAGAGATCAGCGAGCCACATCCTTGTCTTCCTTCTTCTTTTGCCTTGTGTATTTCGGGTGTAGACGCATGTGGATTTTTTAATTATCTTCCTAATTATGTAAGACAATTATTATCCAATGTCGTCGTCCTTATATATTCATCAGTCTTGCTATAAGTCGCAGTAGATGCTATATAGGTCCGTCAGATCTTACAGCAAGATCCGTGCTTTCAGATTTTCTTTTTTCTCTCTTAAATCTCAATCGAGTGAGACATAGCCACGCCATTAAACAAAGGCTCGGGCGCCATTAATGGAGACCTTGGGAGAGAGGTGGGCGGAAGATGAAGGTCAAAGGGCTCTCCTCCCGATAAGCACGCGCAGGAGTCTGATCACACGCCTCCCGTACTCAAATAGCTACCCTGCATGGTGCCTCCTAGCTAATAAAAAAGGGGACGTGTGGCGGCACGTAAATGGTACTAGTAAGTAGAACGCCCACGGTTTCAATAATACTTGTGTTTCCGATTGTAACGTGACAACACTTGTTCCAAAATGACTTTGTTGATTGTTAATGTGTGCGCCTTCGCAAATCGGACTGCAAAATTACCATAGCATGTTGGTGTCATGTCATGGCAGCAAGCCAAGTTTCATTATTTTCATGCGTGTTTTGGATTTACAGGAATTTAAAACTAAGTTTCTCAATGTTTCCAACCCAGCCACGACGCCCAGAATTTTGAATTTCATTCCCATTTCTTGCATGGAACCTAGAAATTTACCCGAGGACACACATGGGATTTTAAACCAACTTTGGTGCACTGGAGCATGTGCTTGCATTTCAAATTTGAATTATGCACACAAAGGTGACACGTTCCCTCTCAGAACCACAATTCTTCTTGAGAGAAGCTCCGGTTTGCAAGAACCTTATAACAAAATTTTTTCCAATTCGGCCTTTTTTTACCACAGCATGGTACTACCATGACATGACACCATGCCAAGTTTCATGATTTTAAAACCAAGTTTCTCAATGTTCTCGACCGAGCCATGATGCCTAGATGTTTGAATTTTATTCCCATTTCTTGCATGAGACCTAGAAATTTACCCGAGGACACATATGCGATTTTTCAACCAACCTTGGTGCACGGGAGCATGTGCTTGTAGTTAAAATTTGAATTATGCACATTAAATGACCAAAAACTCAATTAATGTATAAAAAAGGCCAAACGAACCCGTAATAATTCCATAATTTAACAGGGCACTCATGTAGTTCTATGTTGCCTTTGTAAATAAACTCAAGGGGGGCATCATATATCGTTTCGCACTCAAAGGTGGCACGTTCCCTCTCAGAACCACGGGCCTTCTAGAGAGAAGCTTCGGTTTGCAAGAAGCTTATACCAAAATATGTTCCTATTTAGCCAATTTTTTTACCACAACATGGTAGTACCATGACAAGACACCATGCCAAGTTTCATGATTTTCAGACGTGTTTTGGACTTACAAGAATTTTAAAACCAAGTTTCTCAATGTTCTCGGCCGAGCCATGATGCCCAGATGTTTGAATTTTATTCTCATTTCTTGCATGGGACCTAGAAATTCACCTGAGGACATGGATGTGATTTTTTAACCAACTTTGGTGCACGAGAGCATGTGCTTGTAGTTCAAATTTGACTTATGCACATTAAATGACCAGAAACTCAATTAATGTACAAAAAACGACAAACGAACCTGGAATAATTCCAAAATTTAACAGGGCACTCATGTAGTTCAATGTTGCCTTTGTAAAGAAACTCAAGGGGGGCAGCGTATATCGTTTCGCACTCAAAGGTGGCACGTTCCCTCTTAGAACCACGAGCTTTCTCAAGAGAAGCTTCGGTTTGCAAGAAGCTTATGGGGAGGTTTGGATGGCAGCCCAAAGCTGCCCTTCCAAAATTTTGGTCGTTGACCTTAGGTTGGGCCAGTGTTTGGATCGTAGCCAAGTTTTGGATTTCATGATTTCCAGGCGAGTTTTGGATTTACACGAATTTAAAATCCAAGTTTCTCGATATTCTCGGCCAAGTCACAACGCCCAGATGTTTGAATTTCATTCTCATTTCTTCCATGGGACCTAGAAATTGAACCAAGGACACACATGTGATTTTTCAACCAACTTTGGTGCACCGGAGCATGTGCTTGCAGTTCAAATTTGGATTATGCACATTAAAAGTCCATAAACTCAATTAATGTATAAAAAGGCCAAACGAACCCGAAATAATTCCAAATTTTAACAGGGAACTCATATAGTTCTATGTTGCCTCTGTAAAGAAAATTAGGGGGGCAGCGTAAATCGTTTTGCACACAAAGGTGACACGTTCCCTCTCGGAACCATGAGGCTTGTTGAGAGAATCTCTGGTTTTGCAAGAAGCTTATACCAAAACTTGCCCAATTCATGTCGGTGTACAAAAGTAGGGGCTCTGCTTTTGACCCCTTTACTTGTGCACGGGCAGTTAGAGCCTCCCGTCACGGCCGCGCACAGACACAGCAGGAAAGGAAGCCGGAGAGAAGCCGAAGCCACAAGACAAACGAAGCAACAACAAGGACCAACGCCACAAAGATCATATAGGCGTAGCAGGTTCCCCCAGCAAGGACCCTCGCCGGAGCAGCCTCAGCAGCCCTGGCAAGACCATTGCTGGGGCAGCTCGCCCGCGCTAGCCAAAGTGAGCCACCCTTGAGCCCACCAACGCCTGACAAACGCGTTGGGACAAGGCTCGGGAGGCACCTCCGTGGTGGCATGCAGATCTTTGTGAAGACGAAGAATAGATGAGATCAGATGAGGACGGGAAGGAAATCACCCTCACCGAAGAAACCCACGAGACCCCCGGCAAGATCCTTGCCGGGGAAATTAGTGCGCCACGGCAAGACCCTTGTCGGGCCACCCGGCAAGACCCTTGCCGGGCCACCCGACAAGGCCCTCCCCAAGCGCACCAGCAGGGCCGCCGCCAGGCCCGCGCCAACCAAGTCTTCACCATCGTTCGCATGCAGCTGCCAACCCAACCAGCTGGGATGGCACCTACGTGGCAGCATGCAATCCTTCGTGGAGGCTCCACCACCGCGCCTCCTCAGCTGCCTGCCTACCTACATATCGCCGCATGCATCGCTGGCCAGGGCGCGTGTCGAAGCAAGGGGGAGCGGCGACGGACAGGACGGGCCTCGCCCCCGTCGCCGATAAAGCAAAGGGACACCTAAGCCTCACATTAAATGGGTCTTGTCCTGTAATACTAGCGATAAACTCGCAATGCTGTAGCACTTTCCACCTCTTATGTGCCACTGTGGCAGCCCCTTTTGCCTATAAAAGGAGGCCCATGGCGCACAGAGAGGGGATTCGGCTCTTTTGAACCCCGCAGCACCCAGAGCTAGTTCGAGAGCTCAAGAACACTAATACATCCACCAAAGCAGGATCGTAGGGTTTTACGCCTCTTTGCAGCCCGAACCTGGGTAAATCCCTTTGTGTCATCTGCTAGTCCTGCTCTCCTCACGATCCCCGTGCCCCGCAACCGTAGAAGGGATTCCAGTGATCCCATAGGTGTCGTTTCCCACCGACATCTTTGGCGTGCCAGGTAGGGGGGCGCTGTTGTGAGAATCTGGTCTAGAAGTTGGCCTAGCTGTTCTTCATCGCCATGGCTCCTACGAAGAAGGCGACCATGGCGATCGGTTCATCTGGGACCAAGCTGCCAGCACCGGTGCGGACCAGTAGCGGGCCAGTCGTGGAGAGAACCCGTGGCGCGGCCCGCGAACATCCACATCCCCCTGGCGGTTCAGGCCTGGCGAGTGGCGCCGTTCGCGCGCCAGGCGACGGGCCACCAGTTGCGGGCTCCAAAGACGGAGTCGGCCCCCCCGCAGGCGGCACGGGGCCCTTCAGGGGTGCCGCCGTCCCGCCAGGCGGCAGCACGGTGACCTCCAAGACGCCAACCCCGGCGCCCATGGCGCGCTCCTCTCAGGTTGTGCGTGATGAGCAGCGCCACCCTGGGAATAGTCCCGTGCGTCCATCACATGAAAAGGAGGGCCAACATGCGCGCCAAGGTGCTGATGGGGGTAGTGAACGGCTGCGGAGCCGTGACGCAGCTCCTTCTAACATGGTTAGGAGTCGAGGCGCATTGCGGTCCACCCAGTTTTCGCCGCCACCCACGCCAGCGGAAGCCCTAGCGTGCGCAGCTGCTCCTAGATTTTCCTCCCGCAGCGGAGAAGCTTGACGAATGGAGGGCCACCGTCTGGAGCCTCGTCGTCATCGCTAACAACGATGGGCTACGGCCAGCGGAACCCATCGGCCGTCGCTCAGCCGGGTTGCCACGTGCTAGTGGAGGCCACACCGGAGGCGTCGCGGCCACGGTGGACTCCCCACCTCCATCCCGACCGGCCCAGGCGTCGGCTCGTCGCGGCGACGCTCATGATGATATCTCCATTGTGTCGTCCAACCCGCGAACTAACCGCGATAAGGGCCAAGTCCTTCGGGAGCGGGCTCATGAGGACGCTCGAACTACGATCGAGCGCCGACATGACACACGCCACCAGTCGGACAGGCGGGCGGGGCCCGCCACAAACAACCCAGTGCCGGGAGGCTACAATGGCCTGCCTTACGAGGTGGGTTGTCCGGCCTTCAACCGTGAGCTGTGGCAGTTCCAGTGGCCCTCCCACCGTATGTTCAAGCCCGGTGTTGGCGAGAAGTACAATGGCAAGACTCACCCGTCAGAGTTCCTCAGCATCTACACCATCACGATGCAAGTAGCTGGGGCCCGCGACGATAAGGTGCTTGACAACTACTTCCCGTTGGCACTCAAGCCTAATGTTATGTCATGGTTGACGCACTTGCCGGTGGATTCCATCTCTTCTTCGGCGGATCTGTGCCATGAGTTTGTTGGCACCTTTACCGGAGGTCACCAAGCTCATGGCCAGGAGAGTGATTTACACATCATCCCCCAGAAGGAAGGAGAAAACCTGCGCAAGTACATCCAAAGGTTCAGCCGGGTGCAGTACAACATCCCTGATGTTCATCCCGCTGTTGTGATCAGTGCGTTCCATCAGAACATGCGCAATCACAAGATGCGTGAAGAACTAGCGATGAACAAGGTTAAGGATGTGGCCGAGCTCTATGTTCTAGCCGATCGGTGCGCTCATGCCGAGGAGGGAAGGAAGTACCCTGGCGAAGATGCTGGTGCGGAAACCGACTCCACCGGCGATACCGCCACCCCAGCGAAGAAAGGCCGGCACCATAACAGGAAGCGCAAGGGCAAGGCCGTGCTTGCCGTTGAGGGATCCGACGACACCGGTACCACCAAGAAGACCAAGGCGAGCGACCCTGGCAAGGAGGTTGCCGGATGTGACGCTTGTCGGGCCTTGGCGGCTGCCGACAAGCCAGGAGGCTCCGACAAGCAGTACTGCAAGATCCACCGCACCAAGGGCCACGATCTCCAAAACTGCTGGCAGGTAGAGCTGCTCGCCGAGTAGCAAAAAGCCGAGTTTGAGCGGCAGGACAAGGAGAAAGGCCCAGATGGTGCCGAAGGATCCGGCAGGAAACATGGCGGCCAAGGAGGCTGCCGCGTCAAGGAGAATCAGCAAGAGAGGCCCGCCCGGGGCTGCGACAAGAAGCAGGAAGACGATGATCATGATGTGGATGATGAGTACGGCGACCACGAGTTTCAGAAAGCCACAGAGGCCATGTGCGTCGATGGTGGCGCCTCGCTGCATACATCCCACCGCCAACTCAAGCAGTGGGCGCGTGAGATCACAGTGGTGGAGCCATCGTTTGACGCACGAAAGCCGCTGAAATGGTCCAGCACGCCCATCATCTTCGACACCAAGGACCACCCTGACCGCACCACTGTGGTCGGGTGCTTGCCGTTGTTGGTTTTGCCAACAATCCGCAACCTCAAGGTGACAAAGATGTTGGTTGACGGCGGGGCCGACCTGAACTTGATCTCGCCCGTTGTGGTCAGAAGGCCGCAGATCCCTGAAGGAGACCTCGAGGAGACGGGTACGTTCCAAGGGGTTAACCCATGGAGGAGCCAGCCAAAGGGAAAGATCATGCTGCCCGTGACATTCGGAGGCGAGCTGAACCACAGGACGGAGAGGATTGCTTTCGATGTAGCCGAGATCCCCTTGCCTTACAACGGGATCCTCGGCCGCCCGGCGCTAGCCAAGTTCATGGCGGCTTCACACTATGCCTACAACATGCTAAAGATGCCCGGGCCGATGAACATCACCGTCCCCTCCGACAAGAAAGATGTGCTAATCTGCGCCGACCAACTCTATCGGGAAGCAGTTGCAGCAGCTACCTCTAAGGCACCTCCTCGTGCCAACGGAACCCTGGGAGAGAAAAAGACCGGCGAGACCCCTCGCACCCACTCCGGCAAGCGCACCTCTTCGGGGTGTTGTGCTTCCGTTGAGAACGTGCCAGAGAGCTCCGCCGGCAAGAGCAAGAAGCCCAGCGCTACACCACCAAAGACCAAGAAGGTGCCCATCAAGGAGGACGGCACGGGAGGAGCTTTTACCATAAGCTCCACGCTCGATGGCAAATAGGAAAGCGAGCTCGTCACCTTCCTGCGGGGGAATGTCGATGTGTTTGCATGGCAAGCCTCCGACATCCCCGACGTTCCCAGGGAGGTGATTGAGCACCACCTTGCTGTCTGTCCTCATGTGTCGCCCGTCAAGTAGAAGGTCAGGAAGCAAGCTCTAGAGAGGCAAGAGTTCATCACGGAGGAAATCAGAAAGCTGGAGGCGGCAGGCTTGGTGAGGGGAGTACTCCATCCGATGTGGTTGGCCAATCCGGTAGTGGTGCGCAAGGCAAATGGGAAATGGAGGCTGTGTATAGACTACACAGACATCAATAAGGCCTGTCCAAAGGACCCTTTCCCGTTGCCGCGCATTGACCAGATTGTTGACTCAACGACTGGGTGTAACCTCTTATCGTTCCTCGACTCTTACTCGAGATACCACCAGATCTTCATGGCAAAGGAAGACGAGGAAAAGACGGCATTCATCACCCCGTGTGGTACGTATTGCTTTTTACGGATGCCTTTCGGGTTGAAAAGTGTTGGCTCAACCTTTGCAAGAGCAGTCGAAATTGGTTTTGAGCCCCAGCTACATAGAAATATGGAAGCTTATATGGATGACATAATGGTCAAAACCAAGTACAAAGCTACCCTTGTGCAAGATCTGGAGGAAACGTTTACAAACCTGCACAAGATCAACCTTAAACTGAACCCTGAGAAGTGCGTCTTCGGCGTCCCGTCCGGCAAGCTTCTCGGTTCTTTGTGTCCCAGCGCGGGATTGAAGCAAACCCAGATAAGATCAAGGCCATCGAGCAGATTGAGGCGCCCAAGCGGATCAAGGACGTGCGTCGGCTCACTGGTTGCATTGCCGCCATGAGCGGGTTCATCTCCAAGTCCGCAGAGCGTGCCCTTCCTTTTTTCAAGATCTTGAAGAAGGTTGGGCCAGTGGAGTGGACCCCAGAGGCTGACGCAGCGCTGCAGGATTTGAAGAAATACCTCTCCTCTACCCCAGTGCTGGTTGCGCCCAACCCACAAGAACCGTTGCTGCTTTACCTAGCGGAAACAAATCAAGTGGTTAGCGCCGCACTAGTGGCGCAGAGAGAGGTCGACGAGAAGGCAGCAACAGCGGCAGAGCCAACGGACAGCAAGCCGAAACCCTCTCTGGCAGGGCTCGATCCCGGCAAGATTGAGTCCCTGGCAGGGGTTGACACCAGCACGACAGGACCCACACGACCGGGGGAAGAGGCGCAGAAGAAGAAGATGGTGCAGCACCCAGTGTACCTCGTCAGCTCCCTCTTGCAGGGGGCTAGGTCGAGGTACTCAGGTGTGCAAAAGCTGCTCTTCGGCCTCCTTATGGCTTCGAGGAAGTTGCGCCATTACTTCCAAGCACACGAGATCACGGTGGTCACCCGCCTCCCATTGCAACGGATACTGCACAACCCAGATGCAATGGGGAGGATCATGGAGTGGGCCCTGGCGCTGTCAAGTTTCGGTTTAAAGTTTGAAAGTACCTCGACGATCCAGATCAGAGTCTTGGCGGAGTTTGTTGAGGAATGGACCTCGACGCCCAACAAAGAGGTACAAGAGACCACTCTCCCTGGCAAGGAAACAAGCTACAACTAGATCATGTACTTTGATGGTGCCTTCTTGCTGCAAGGCGCCGGCGCTGGTGTGCTGCTTGTCGCACCCACCGGAGAGCACCTCAAGTACATCATCTAGATGCACTTCCCCCGGGAGATGTCGACCAACAACACTGCCGAGTACGAGGGTTTGCTTGTCGGTCTCAGGATCGTGGCAGACCATGGAGTTAAGAAGCTCATCGTCAGGGGTGACTCACAGCTCGTCGTTAGGCAGATCAACAAAGATTATCAAAGCCCGTTGATGGAAGCTTACATAGATGAGGTGAGGAAACTGGAGGAGCGCTTTGATGGTATACAAGCGGAGCATGTCCCTCGGGCGGAGAACGACGTTGCCGATTACCTGTCAAAACGCGCCGCCCTCAAGCTACCGTGGAACCAGGTACTTTTGTGCTTCAGTTAACCCAACCACCCGTTCAGCCATCGATCGGGCAGAGCAAGCGGAGGAAGCTAGGCCTCGGCAAGTACTTCCCCACCGAGCTCCCTGGAGCCGCCGGCAAAGATGTTGCCGTGGATGCCGATCCTGCCGCAGGGCAAGCGACTCCGGTAGGACCTCAGGTCATGGCCGTGGAGGCGGCCGCTCCCGCGGCAGAAGAGATGCCTTTGGTCCTTGACGTCGATCCACAGGCTCCGGCATGGGCACAACACACCGTTCGATTCCTTCAAAAAGGAGAGCTTCTTGAAGAGCAGGAAGAGGTAGAAAGAGTAGCCCACCGGTCTTCTCTGTACCAATTCGTTGATAACGTATTGTACAGAAGGAGACCGAATGGGGTGAAATTAATGTGCATCTCCCGGGAGGAAGGACTAAAGCTGTTGGTAGAGATACAGGGAGGCATATGTGGCTCCCACATAGGGTCGAGGGCCCTTACCGGCAAGGCCTTCCGGCAAGGTTTCTTTTGGCCCACCGCCCTCCAGGATGCGACAGCGCTAGTAACCAAGTGTGAAGCGTGCCAGTTCCATTCAAAGAAGCTCCATCAACTAGCTCAAGCCCTTCAAACTATCCCTCTCTCCTGGCCCTTCTCGGTCTGGGGACTCGACATATTGGGCCCTTTCCCCCATGTTGTCGGGGGCTTTGAGTACTTGTACATCGCAGTTGACAAGTTAACAAAGTGGCCAGAGGTGGAAGCAGTGAGGAAGGTGACGGCGCACTCAGCCATCAAGTTCTTCAAGGGGCTAGTGTGCCGTTTTGGGGTGCCCAACAGGATCATCACCGACAATGGTACGCAGTTCACAAGCCATGCCTTCATGCAATACATTGAAGATCTCGGCAATAGGGTCTGTTTTGCTTCCGTGGCACACCCACGGAGCAACGGCCAAGCGGAGAGAGCAAATGCTGAAGTCTTGCGAGGCTTAAGGATGAAGACTTTTGACAGGCTGCGCAAGAGTGGAAGGCGCTGGATTGAGGAGTTGCCAATAGTTCTTTGGTCGATCAGAATGACGCCAAATCAAGCCACTGGCCAGACACCCTTTTCCCTGGTTTACGGGGCAGAAGCAGTTCTCCACACAAAACTCATATACGGGTCACCTCGAGTGCTCTCTTATGATGAGCTTGAGCAAGAGCAGTTGCGACAAGATGACGCGACACTCCTTGAGGAAGATCGTCTCCGGGCGGCTGTGAGAGCAGCACGGTACCAGCAAGGCTTGCGCCGCTACCATAGCCGCACGGTTCATGCCCGGAGCTTTGAGGAAGGCGACCTTGTTCTTCGCACGTTCAGTCGGCCAAGAATTCCAACAAGTTGACGCCGAAGTGGGAAGGCCCTTATCGGGTAACATGAGTCACCAGGCCCGGTGCAGTCCAGCTGGAGACCGAGATGCCATTCCAGTGAGCAACTCATGGAACATCGAGCATCTTTGCAAGTTTTACCCATAAGGCACGGCTGCTGGGCCTCTCGGCAAGCCACCCTTTTGTACAAGCCTTGCCGGTAGGGCATGTAACCCTTTGTACAAAGCCAGGTGCAGACCCTGAGCATAAATAAACAAAGCGATGGCGCCCTATGTTGTAGCGTGCATGCTAGATTGAGTCTCTTCCTTGGTTAGGGTTGATAGTGCTTAGCAGTGGCTAACCCCTAGCTTAGAGGTCGAGTGCGTGTCTCTCTGTTCCTCTCTGTCTTCTTTGGTTCGCAGGGCACGCAAGCATTCTTGCCGAGCTGTTTTGGAAGAAAGGGAACGGACTGGCGCCCGGACCCTGGCAAGCCAGAATTGCCGGGGACTGCAAGAACAAGGGTCCCTTCGCGGCAAGCCAAGGCTGCTGGGGGTTGCAGACCCAAATAAGTCCTTTATCCTCTATCATGCATTTTGTTATGGACTAGGATACATGAAACCCCGTTCTATCTCTAAGCCGCCATGCTCCCCCTTTTTGGTACCCAAGGCTTATCCCCTGGGTCTGAATTTGGTCGTAGCCGCGGCAACAAAGAGGAGGAATGGGGAGCCTAAGCCCACCTCCTTCCTGCCTTCGCCAAGAGCGTGAGAAAGTTTGAGCAAGGTGTGGAGACGGCAAGGCCTGTTGCCGGGCGGAAAAGTGTTTGTCTTAAAGATAACAAGGATTCACTCCTTGTCGTGGGTTCCTCCCGCGAACGAAATCCCGGCAAACATCCATTTTTTCATTAAAAAACATCCCGTACAGGTACAGTTCATACGAAATGAAAAACATGAACAAGGGGATTACAAGTTCTAAATCTAACAAAGGCCCGAAAGCTTACAAGACTAAAAAGATATAAGGTGCCTGTACTCCCTTTCTTGTCCCTCTCCTTAGGAAATGGAACAAGAAAGCAGAAGGGCAAAAGGGGCGCCTAGGCAAGACAGTAGTGGCAGAAGACAACAAGAGAACATCTCGGTGGCCGTCGAAGGGATGGATGGTGATGGCGGCGCCGGAGGCAGAGCACGAAGACGAGGCGGCAGGACTTTGACACGCAACGAAGGCGTCGATGCCCGCATACTCTGACTTGATGGCGTTGCCGCCCGTCCTCTTCCTCTTCTGCAGCCTCCCTACGCCAGCCGCCCAAGGAGACGACCCCGAGAAGTTCATGGAGCCGGCGACACGGATGATGGGGTCGCCGGTGCCGCTCAGAGCGGCGCCCGACACCTAGTCAGACCCGTCATCCTGCCACCTGCTGCCCTCATTGTCGTTGCTGTTGTCTTCCTCGCCACTCTCACTCGAGGAGGAATCTTCATCGTTGGAGGAGCTCTCCACGCAGCACCTCACACGGGTCCCGATGTGCCCGAAGATCTTGACGGAGAGGAGGCCACCCTCCATTAGTTTGAAATGGAGAGCGAGCCCGTCCGTCAAGCTGTGGAGGCGAGCAAAGGTCTTCCACCCTCGGTGAAGATACATGACATGAGGGGCGGGGAACTCGACGTCGACCCAGGTGCCACTGTTCCCACAACCCCTCAATTGCAGCCGCAGCGCCTACGGCGGATCCAGCTCCATCTCCCGCGCAAATGGGGTCGGAAGGCGAGGGCGACAGCGCGGCGCATGGCACAGCCTGACGAAGAATTCGCAGGGATTGTCCCCGGCGTGGCCCTCCATCGGAGGAGGGGCTGCTGGAGGGGGCGAGGCGGATCTACCGCCCTGTCCCCCTCTCCCTCGGGCACCGCATCGGCCTCGGCCTCATCCCCTCCCCCTTCCTCTAGCGGTCAGCTCCGCTGCTACGAGCTCCTGGGGAAGAGCGATGTGCTGTCTGACAGAGACCCTCACCGCCAAGGATGATGCATCGCCACGCCCCCTCGCCATGGCAGAAGAAGAAGGGAAGCAGGAATGGGGAGAGGCAGATGGCGAAGAGTTGAGGGGCACCGTTCCTCCCGCCCCCCCTCTTTATAAAGGGACGGGGGTGAGGCTCGGCCACCCACCCTCGGCCAATCCGGCTTCTTGAAGTGACAGCAAGCGGGGCCGTCGATCGCCCTCCCCGCTCCATTGAAGGCGCGTGGGAATTGACCTGCACGCGCGCGACTATCCACGTCCCGTGCGCCTGTCATTTGCTTTGCGTTATACATGCAACAAAAGTGGCGCAAGGGGCGGGCGCGGTGGGACGCGTGGAACGATGGTTCCTGAACGAGGGCAGTAAATGGGAGGCAGCCCTACGGTCTCGAAGAGACATGCAAGCCACCTCTTTACTATCCGCCACAAGGTGACGCCAGCATGCCCACGTCATGCGCATGCACGACCCCCACGTCGCGTGTTCAACGCGGGTCATGGGGAAGCGCAGCAGACGGAACAGTGGCCGCGGTAAAAATCTGCTCCAACTGCCCGTGCACCATTCTCGGCCTGGCCCAACAACGTGCTGCACTTATGTGTGGCCCAGGCCTGGGGGCTCCTGTCGGTGTACAAAAGTAGGGGCTCTGCTTTTGACCCCTTTACTTGTGCACGGGCAGTTAGAGCCTCCCGCCACGGCCGCGCACAGACACAGCAGGAAAGGGAAGCCAGAGAGAAGCCGAAGCCACAAGACAAACGAAGCAACAACAAGGACCAAGGCCACAAAGATCGGATAGGCGTAGCAGGTTCCCCCGGCAAGGACCCTTGCCGGAGCAGCCTCAGCAGCCCCGGCAAGACCCTTGCCGGGGCAGCTCACCCGCGCCAGCCAAAGTGAGCCACCCTTGAACCCACCAACACTTGACAAACGCGTTGGGACAAGGCTCGAGACGAAGAATAGATGAGATCATATGAGGATAGGAAGGCAATCATCCTCACCGAAGAAACCCACAAGACCCTCGACAAGATCCTTGCCGGGGAAATCAGCGCGCCACGGCAAGACCCTTGCCGGGCCACCCGGCAAGACCCTCGCCAAGCGCACCAGCAGGGCCGCCGCCAGGCCCGCGCCAACCAAGTCTTCACCGTCGTTTGCATGCAACTGCCGACCCAACCAGCTAGGCAGGCACCTGTGTGGCAGCATGCAATCCTTCGTGGAGGCTCCACCACCGCGCCACCTCAGCTGGCTGCCTGCCTACATGGCACCGCATGCATCGTTGGCCAGGGCGCTTGTCGAAGCGAGGGGGAGTGGCGACGGACGGGACGAGCCTCGCCCCAGTCCCCGATAAAGCGAAGGGACACCTAAGCCTCACATTAAATGCGTCTTGTCCTATAATACTAGCGATAAACTCGCAATGCTGTAGCACTTTCCACCTCCTGTGTGCCACTATGGCAGCCCCTTTCGTCTATAAAAGGAGGCCCATGGCGCACAAAGAGGGGATTCGGCTCTTTTGAATCCCGCAGCACCCAGAGCTAGTTTGAGAGCTCAAGAACACTAATACATCCACCAAAGCAGGATCATATGGTTTTACGCATCTTTGCAGCCCGAACCTGGGTAAATCCCTCTGTGTCGTCTACTAGTCCTGCTCTCCTCACGATCCCCATGCCCCGCAACCGTAGAAGGGATTCCAGTGATCCCATAGGTGTCGTTTCCCACCGACAATTCAGCCAAAAATTATACATATGAAAACAGGGTTTAATTGTCCCGAACATCTCGATACCTAGACCAATGTACTATCATTTGTATTCAACATAAAATGGATACAAATATTTGAATTGGTGATCGTATGGTACATGTAGTGCACAATGAAATATGATTACTGCTATATGCATGTTTTTTGTTATCAAGATAATATTTAAATTATTGTATAACTTGACAACAATCTTATTCAAATAAGGAAAATTGATTCAAATTTAGTCCATATGGTAGACGACAATATATATGTTCACATGGTGGAGTAAAATGTTCATATATGATGGAAGATCAAAATGTACGACTACATCAATTATAAACCACAAGGTCACCTAATGATATATTCGAATTCAACATAACATGGATTAAAAAATTGAAATTCGAGATCCTGGAATTTGTAATCATATAAAAAGGGACATTACTCCTTCTTTTGGTGGGAATTGATTAGTTTTTTGTTGTTGTTGAGGGAAGTGCGAATCGATTTGGTACTGTACAGGGTAATCTTGTTCTCCCAATTTTGTTTACATTTCTCTTGTAGTTCCAATTTCATCTATAGCAATATAGTAAAAGGGGACATGACTCTCTTGTGTCTTGTATGAATTGTTTTTTACACGTTAAGTTTGTTCTGCCGAACAAGGAATCCGCACCTTGTTATCCCAAAATTTTCAAGCTCGAGTATCTTTTGTCTCACCTGCTCTGAAACTCCCGCCTCTTCAACCCGCGCCGCGCCTTGTTATCCCGAAATTTCGACGCACGCGAAAACTCCGTCCTCGTCCGAAATCGTTCCCACAGCACAAACACGCGAAATCCCCCTTCTACCCCTCAGCGGGAAATGAAGCTCCACGTCGTGGTGTCAAAACCGGTGGAGGTACGCTGGTAACTTACCCTACATTTCAGACAAGCGCGTCCCTAATCCGCCCTGCCTTCCCCTTCATCCCCCCCATTCGTACATCGAGGTCGTCAAAACCCATGAAACCCCACGCTCCTCCGTCGGCCTCCCGACCGCCGCCCAGCCGGAGAATCTTCCCCGACTACGTCGTCCACCGCAATAGCTCACCGTCCCTCATCCACCGCACCGAATGGGGATCCTTCGTCGATCTTGTCGTCCCGCCGGACCAGCCGCCCCGTCCTCCACCTCCAAGGAGCTGCCCTGATGTTTGCCTCATCTATTGCGCCACCTCAATCCCCAAAGCGTCGTCTTGACCTGCCCCACCGGAATCGCAGCACCCTCACCAATTCCTCCGATGATGCCGAGGCCAACTCGACGCCACCAAGGAGGTTCTGCACTCACCGCTGCATTTTATCTTTTATTCGATCTCACGGGGCTGCCGGTGCTCGATACCGAGCAAACATGGCGGGTCTCCATTGACGGCGCCATCGCCGGCCACATCATCCACGGCGTCTCTCCCCCATGTCATTGTTTCCTTGGAGGTGACGTCCACACCGGCACTAGCTGCAGCTGCCCTGGCTCTCGCTCATGCTGCGGCTCTGTTCTTGCTGTCGGTCGCGCTACTGCACACCTTGCTCTCTGCTAGTGTGTTCCCTGCTCGAGCGTTTGCTGATTTAGATCACTGCTTCTCTGCTAATAGTGCTCGAACGCCCTAAACATCTATTGCAATGCTCTGCTACTAGTTCAATCAGTTTCGATAGTAAAATTCAGTTTCGACCGTAAAGTTCAGTTTCTTCAGTTAAGTTTAGAGTGAACAGTACTTACAGCATCTGTCGGAGCGGCTGTGGCGCGGCTGATGCGTTTTACATCTACCACCTTTTTGGTGATGTATTTTACATCATCTATTGCAGATGATATTACCTAGAGTTCCACTTTATATTAACATTGTCTGTCTCGTCCTACTTCAGCCTCGCCGCCGTACACCTCACCAGAGCTGCTCCAACAATGGAACCGGCCATCACAGCGGAGCAGTAACCTCGGCACGGTTTCTAGAGGCGTCAGATCTTCTTCCCCGCCTCCGACAGTCACACCAGCATCACCATCCTCCACGTCCAACCCAATGATGCTGAGGTCCACAAGGCTAGGCCAAAGAGGTTGTACACTCGTCGCATCACTTTGTTACTCTGCATTCATGTCAATCCCTCAGGGATCCTTTGCTATGGAACTACTATGGTACTACTATTCGTGCATTTGGTTAGAAGGAGTGGAGCAAAGCAAAACTGGAGGATTTTTTCCTTTGGTGTCTCTTTCGAAGAAAAATCGTAGGAATCTTAATATTCACTTGGACGTCCTTTTCAAATTAATATGCATGAAGAACAGAACTAATTGCATTACTAGCATAATAAGATTCTTATTTTTTTTCATTTTCACGTGATTTGACTTTAATTTGACCACTTTTCTCCATTCCTGTGTTCTTCCAATTCATGTGAACCAAACACCCAGGTTGACTGAAATCCTATGTTTCCAAATGCTCTGTTTTGCACGTGCATTCCTATCCTATTCCTGTGTTTTTCCTGTCCATGCGTTTATAGAATCCTCCAATTCTAAGGGGCCCTTACAGATTTACTTCATTTTCAGATAGGCGTCAAAGGAAACTCTATGTGTTATGTCCTGCTCCTGCTGTGCCGTCATCCACCCCACTTGAGGTGCACCTACGACAGAAGCGTTCACTGCAGCAGAGATCCCCCCTGCAGACTTTCTTTCGCCGCCACGGATCATTTTCCCCATTGCTAGCAGCCACGCCAACTGCATTACCATCATCGACTGAGTAGATGAACCTAAGGACTACACAGTTCCGGAAGAGAGGTCGTAGTCTTTCATGTTTGCTTACGTTATACATCGGTTATTATTACCTGCTACTTTATCATTCAAACTTGAGTTTTAAAATGCCCATGAGTCTCATATCGAGGCAACAACGAATAGTATCTGTCTACTATCTGGTTCATCTGGGGTCTTCTATGTGGTTCATCTTGGGTGGGAACAAACAATAGATGATCCATTGTCTATCTTTTTAAACTGAAGCTATAATCTACCTTCTATCATTAGTTTTGGATCCATCCACTCATTTGCTACCATCACTCTTGATTTTTGCATGCATCCCTTAGGCCTTACAAAATCTAACTATTTTTTTATTATGCATGTCAGATATTGTACACAATTGTACTAAACATGTAGAGAAAAGAGAAGACCGTTGCGTGGGAATATAATGTCATGCAAACACCGCTCCATGGTGGGCGAAGTGCACCCCCCTCCTACATTTCCAGATTGTATTACAGAGGAAGATAACTGTTCAGATGGGGATTCAGAAGGAGCCGACCATGCCTGTTAACCACCTGAGGTGTTTGCTCTAACCTGGCATGCTGATGTTGGTCTTATCATGCATATGGCGCCTCGCATTGCTTATATTATACATCTAATATGTCATCAGCTTAGTTTAGATTTGCTTTGTGTGAATGCCACCTGTTTGGTTTCTATATCCCATTCCTAAATATTTGTCTTTTTAGAGATTTCAACAAGTGACTACATACGGAACAAAATGAGTGAATCTACACTCTAAAATATGTCTATATACATCTGTATGTGGTAGTCCATTTGAAATCTCTAAAAAGACAAATATTTAGGAACGGAGGGAGTATATGGGAATTATGCAATGCCATGTTCTTTTGCCAGGCATCATATACGTGAATCATGCAATGCCATCCTGTTTAGCCAGTCATCATATATGTGAATTCTATCGTGCCATATTTTTTTCATAATGTATTCCATTTGTCAACAATGTTTATGCATTCATCTACTCTTCCTGTGCATCAGCCATTTGAGTCAGTCATGGGAAAATCTGGAGTGAAAACAAGGTCTTCTGAGTAGTCGGTGCTACATGTCGATGCAGATTTCTTGGTGGTTACAGATAGCTCCTCAGAGGAGGATTCAGAGACAAATGACCAGTCGTATTCCCCCCCCCCCGAGGTGCATGCTCTAACTTGGCAGGGTTATATTGCTCATATCATGCATATGGTGTCTTGCATTGCCATGTCATCTGCTTAGATTAGACATGCTTTGTGTGAATGCCTCCTGTTTGCTTTCTATATCAGATATGTGAATTATGCAATGCCATGTTTTTCAGCAAGTTATCATATATGTGAATTATGCACCGCCATGTAGCCAGGCATCATATATGTGAATTATCTTATGCCATCTTTTTTTCATTACGTATTCCATTTGTTGACAATCTGTGTATATTGAACTACTCTTCATGTGTATCAGCCATTTGAGCCGGCTATGGAAAAATCTGGAGTGAAAACAAGGTCTCCAGAGTAGGCAATGGTACCTGTTGAAGCATATATCTCGATGGTTACAGGGAGCTCCTCAGAGGAGGATTCAGAGATAGATGACCAGTCCTATATCCCACCTGAGGTGTATGCTCTAAGTTGCAATGTTTATATTTCTCATATCATGCATATGGTGTCTTGCATAGCTTAGTTTAGACATCATATGCACAATATTGAATTCCATCTGCTTAGTTTATAGATCATACATGCGAGTGCCAGCTGCTTAGTATATGAATCAATTATGTCAATTATATCATGCCATCTCGTATACTTAGACAACATGTATGTGAATTATTTCATCCCAACCTATTTTACAAAGACATCATATAGTTTTGTCATGTCATCCTGTTTAGATACTCATCATATGTTGAATTATGCCATTATATCTTGTTTAGTTATCCATCATATATCTGAAACTATGTCATGCTATCATGTTTGGTTAGGCATCATATATGTGAAATTGTGTCATGCTGTCATGTTTGGTTAGACAACATATATGTGAATTACCACATCTGTCTATCATAAAGTGTCTGTATGTTCAATTTCTTTTCTTGTTTATCAGCCATTTGAATTGGAGGGGGTGATGGCAGTATCTAGGGGAGAAAAAGCTCGTTCTTCACATAAGACAGTGCTACCCGTCGATGCAGATAGAACCATGGTTGTACTGGCCCACAAACTAGCCCCACCACACATAATCGAGACTCTTCTAGATTGCACACTTACACCGTTGGGCAGAGAACCAGCTACAACCCATCTAACTGCAACCCCAGCGGATAGTAACCCACTTCTAGTTGACAAAGCACCATATCCACCACAGAGTACCCCCACACGAGCAGTTTGTAAAGCAACTGCAGTGCCCAAAGCATGAAGACCACCATAGCTAACCCAAACTCCACATTTAAAGCAGAAGAGCAACTGTTCTCAGGTCATATTCTGTAGCTATGGTCCATACTCCTTTGTTGTTGCATCACTGTATTTACTCATACCAACTACTTTCAAATTTGAAGGATCCAATTGAAACTCCAATGGTGCAACAGGTATGTTTTAAACCTATTTCTTTAACTAGATTATTGTTCTAACTTCTTGCTCTATGTTGATTTGAGTTTAAGTTGTATAAACAGTTATGTTCTCATGTGATGCACATTACAAGTGTTGCCAATGTTGTGTAGTTTCTCACACTTATATTCTGTCTATGCTGCTGTGTCTTAAAAATATATGAGTTGAACTGTGCCTCTATCTTGATTAGGCAACATAAACTAGAATGATATGGACAATACAGTGATCATAGTACATAGATATATGTTTTTTTCATGCTGTTATCCTGTCCACCTTACTACTGAACCAGTTTACCAAAATGAGTTCCGTATACTACATGCTAAACTTGTGATATGTTTGCTTGTTTCTCTTGTAGTATGCAAACAAAATATTGGAGAAGAGCACCCCACTATGCAATGGTAGAGAAATTAATACAAATAAGGTTGAAGATAGTGAGACAACCCTGTTGGTCTCCAACAAAGGTGATAAACACGATCTTGTTGACAGTGACAAAACCCCACAGTCTTGCATTGATGTAGTGTTTGAGTTACCGGCCAGTACTGCTAGCACAAGCTCTTCGAACTCACTACATGAATCACTTCGGCTTCTTTAGTCTCAGCTACAAGCTGAAAGGCATCAGTCAGCTGTGCTGCGGCAAGAAGCCGAAGGACTGAGGAAGTCCCTGCGGAATTCAGATGCGTACTTTCTTGTGCAACAGCAAGCGCTGGAGGATTTAAGCGCCAAACAAGGGAGAGTTAATAAGCTTGCCAAGCATCTTGCCAGCATTATGGGTACCCAGGATATTGATTCTTGAGCTCTTCTGAAGTGGTTTCATTTCTGGACTTGTTTTGTTGCGGCGTTTATATGCTGCTTTGTTCCCTATATTTGCACTGGTGGTGAACTTTGATGCCTAGTGGATGTAATATGTGTAATAGCCGTGATAGCCTAGCGAAAGTTTGCTTGCTTATTTATTTCCTTGTTGTCTTGTTTATTTGTTTGCTTGTAGTCAGTGCAGTTCTTTTTCCGCTGTTTGCTAGTGGCTGCAATAACCTATTTTTTAAAACTAGGCCACAATAAGCATGGGCTACATATTAACTATAGTGACACTTAGCCTCCTACCGGCCGTAGAAACAATGGGCCTTCTACGAGCTGTAGAAACAATGGGCCTTCTATGGGCCGTAGAAACAATGGTCCTTCTACGGGCCATAGACACAATGGGCCTTCTACGGTATGTGTCATCAATGGGCCTTATATGGGCCGTATGATTGATCGACCAAACGTGGGCCAATAACAGACCGCATTATGGCCGTAAATGGGCTAGAGTTGGAATTGTCCGTTCATGGGCTGACCATAATGGGCCGTCATTAATAGGCTTTATTTGATGACGCTATGAAAACGGCCCAACATATTAACGGGCCACAAACGGGCCGACTGTAACAACGGGCTGAATTTGGCCCACAAGCAGAAAATGACACTAACAGGCCATAAGTAACCGAATGCTGGAAATGAGCCCAAGAATAAATGGGCTCTGAGAAGGCCGAAAGATAACATGGGCTGGAAACGGCCCAATGGAATGATGGGCCGTTAATGGGTATAAAGTGACACACTGTTCATTATGGGCCAGTTTCACCACGGGTCGTTAATGGGCCAAGAGTTACAAAGGGCCTCATATGGGCTGAAGGACCTCATGGGCCATACCTGGGCCAGAAGTTAAAACGGGCTGGAATCATATTGGACGACCCAGATGACGCTATTGGGCCTAATTCGGATAGGCCTTAACGGGCCAAGTGTTAGTGGGCTGTAAATGGGTTATATGCGAACAGGTCGTTAACAGGCTTTCCATGGGCCGGCCCGCCACCTTTTTACCAAGTCAAACGGGTCGGCCTTTTCACATGAATGGGCCTTTGTTGGGCCGTGCCACGTGTCGACGTATCATAGGCGCCTCCGGTCCAGTGAGTGGATGACATCTGTCCCAATGGTGAGTCGACACGTGTTTACTACAGCCAATGATGATTTTACACATGGAAAATCCCCATTGGTTGGGGCTGTTAATGGGTTATCGGATCCAAAAGCGGACCCGATAGCTTAACAGTGTTCCATTATGGTGGATGCCACGTGTTGGTCACCTCTAACGAAAGCACTTCTATGACGCGCGATTTATCATCATGGAAGTGGCCACTTCCGTGATGATAATTTTGGTAATGTCATGGAACATTTCTACGACAACACAGGTATGACTATCTTGATTCTGTCATAAAATCGTCATGGATGTACATGCATGACAGAAAATGTGACCTACTGTGACAAACACGTATCATCACGGAAGTGTATATTTTTTGTAGTGCATCAGGAAGATTAACTCCCAGTTGAGTCAAGTGGTTGTGGTACCTAGATATTCTGAGTATATGTTCACTGACAGAACTATTCTCCTCCATCTTGCAGCTATAGAACTTATTGGAGACTTCATATCTCTCAATTCAGGCATTTGCTTGAAATATTAACTTCAACTCCTGGAACATCTCATATGCTCCATGACATTCGAAATATCTTTGAAGTCCCAATTCTAAGCCGTAAAGCATGGCACACTGAACTATCGAGTAGTCATTAGCTTTGCTCTGCCAGACGTTCATAACGTCCAGAGTTGCTCCTGTAGCGGGTCTTGCACCTAGCGGTGCTTCCAGGACGTAATTCTTCTATGCAGCAATGAGAATAATCCTCAAGTTACGGACCCAGTCCGTGTAGTTGCTACCATCATGTTCAACTTAGCTTTCTCTAGGAACACATTAAAATTCAAAGGAACGGTAGCACGGGCCATTGATCTACAACAACATATATATGCAAAAACTATCAGGTACTAAGTTCATGATAAATTAAAGTTCAATTAATCATATTACTTAAGAACTCCCACTTAGATACACATCCCTCTAGTTATTGATACGTCTCCAACGTATCTATAATTTATGAAGTATTCATGCTAATATATTATCATTCTTGGATGTTTTACAATCATTTTATAGCAACTTTATATCATTTTTTGGGACTAACCTATTGACCCAGTGCCTAGTGCCAGTTGTTGTTTTTTGCTTGTTTTTTACATCGGATGAAATCAATATCAAACGGAGTCCAAACACCGCGAAACTTTTTGTGGATTTTTTATGGGCCAGAAGACTCCCGATGGACTAGAGTAGCACCTGGGGTGCCCCAAGGGGGGCACAACCCACCAAGGCACGCCTGGGGGGCCAGGTGCACCCATGTGGGTTGTTCCCACCTTGGTGGCCTTCGGTACCCCTTCTTTGCACTATAAATTCTCAAATATTCTGAAACCCTTCGGGGTTAACCTAGATCAGAAGTTTCGGCACTGCAAGGTCTCTGTATCCACGAAAACCAATCTAGACCCTATTCCGGCACCCTGCCGGAGGGGGGAATCATCTCCGGTGGCCATCTTCATCATCCCAGCAGCCACCACGATGAGGAGGGAGTAGTCCACCCTTGGGGTTGAGGGTTTGTACCCGTAGCTATGTGTTCAATCTCTCTCTCTCGCGCGTGCGTGATCTATATCATGGGCTTTGTTAATATAGATGGATCATCTGATGTTTCTCCCCTCTATACTCTTGTTGTGATGAATTGAATCTTTACCCTTTGAAGTTTGGTCTTGTCAGAATTAATATTCAGATATGACAACACATGATGTATGTCTTGCGGTATGAGTACTTGAGGTGGCAATGGGGTATCATATTGATTCACTTGATGTATGTTATGGCATTCAACTTGCAGATTCCTGAGGTGACATTGGGGTAATCTTTGCATAGGGGTTGATGCACGTTTTTATTATATTTTCTCCGATCGGAATTTTGGGGTCTCTTTGTAGTTTTTTGTGTGGATTGAGTATTTATGAATATGAATTTGTTTTGGTGTTATTTTAGTACGAACTCTTGATTATATCAATCGGAAAGAATAGCTTGCGTTATTTTAGTACGAACTCTAGGATAGATCGAATGGAAAGAATATCTTTGAGGTAGTTTCGTACCCTACGAACAATTTCTATCTTTTGTTCTCTGCTAATAGGAACTCGAGAGTGATTCTTTATTGCACTTTGAGGGATAAGCATATGATCCAGCTATGTTAGCTTTGTTGAGAGATTGCACTAGTGAAAGTACGGACCTATGCCTCATTTTCAAGCATTGCAATACCGTTTTTGTGCCCGTTTACTATTTTCTACCTTGATGTTTTTATTTATTAAGATTATAAAAATATATTTCTAATCCATACTACACTTTTATCACCATCTCTTCGCCGAACTAGTGCACCTATACAATTTGCCATTGTATTGGGTGTGTTGGGGACACAAGAGATTTCTTGTATTTGGTTGCAGGGTCGTTTGAGAGAGACCATCTTCATCCTACACCTCTCACGGATTGATAAACTTTTGGTCACCCACTTGAGGGAAAATTTCTACTGTCCTACAAAACTCTACGCTTGGAGGCCCAACACGTGTCTACAAGAATAAAGTTGCATACTAGACATCAAGCTCTTTTCTGGCGCTGTTGCCGGGGAGGTGAGTGCATGAAGGTATCCTTAGATCTTGCAATTTAATCTTTTAGTTTCTTGTTTTATCACTAGTTTGGTTTTTAAAAGAAAACTACATAAAAAATGGAATTGGATTACATCATATTATTGATCATCTTTATATTATCTTTCTTGAAAATGATGGATCAGAAAATTGTGCTCAATTTTTAGAACAGAAAGTCAATAAAATGTATGGCACAAAATATTTGGATGATGAGCATGATTGTTATTAGTATGAATTCTTTGAATATCCATGATGTTGATGATATACAAAGCCATAAGCTTGGGGATGTTATGTTTTATGAAGATGATCTTTTTACTCTCCCAAGTTATGATGAGAAAATTTGTTATGATGAAATCATACCTCCTATTTATGACGATTATGGTCATGACATGTATGCTATATTGAATAATGATAACCATCAAACTTTTCATCATGATTTTAATTTTCAATACCATGATAGTTATTTTGTTGAGTTTGCTCCCACTACTATTCATGAGAATAAAATTGCTTATGTGGAGAGCAATAAAGTTTCTATGCTTTTGTGTCATGGAAAGAATGCTTTATGTGATGGTTATATTGTTGAATTTCTTCATGATGCTACTAAAAATTATTATGAGGGAGGAACTTATGCTTGTAGAAATTGCAATAATATCAAGTTTCCTCTCTATGTGTTGAAAGTTTTAAAGTTATGCTTGTTTTGCCTTCCTATTGTAGTTGATTATTGTTCCCATAAATTGTTTGATCACAAAATCCCTATGCATAGGAAGTGGGTTAGACTTAAATGTGCTAGTTGATTCATGATGCTATCTTTATGAGGGTTAGACTTAAATGTGCTAGTCCTGATGTACGGTGTGCACCAGGCTGCTGCTGAAGCCCCAATCCAGCCAACAGTGGTGGGCCCTGTGTCCTGCCCCAGCCCATGTGCAAAATGCGCCGCTCAAACTGCAATAGAAGGCATCAATGGAAGAGGGGCTTCAGGCCTTTCCCCTCGCTCCCAAGGTGGGTGACCAATTTGCCAAAGCTGCTGGCGATGCCTCTACACCACCACTGGCTGCGAACAAGGAGACAGACGGACTGTCTGGGGGTGGTACTGAAATAGAACCAACTCCGAATAATTCCACCAATACAGCAAACAAACATCATGGCAGCAGGAGGAGTGCACAGAAGATAACACAGGTGATCACAGTCCTAGGAAACAGAGGTGAGAGGGACCTGGAGGTAGACACAGCCATGGAAGAAAATAAAGATGACACTGAGCAGGATCAGCAGAAGAAAATCAAGAGTGCAAGCCAGATGGATGGTAAGGAAGATGTGGGCGAAGATGGTGGACAGGAAACAACCGGCATAGGGGCTACCGATAAACTAGTGGGTGTCGAGGATGACGCCCGCCAGGAGCCATGACGATCCTAAGTTGGAACCGTTGAGGCCTCGGGCAACCTCAAACAGTTCATGAACTCATGTGTCTCATGCACACGTACAAGCCCAAGCTCGTCTTCCTCTCTGAAACCCGGCAAAAGAATAAATATGTCAGCAATCTCAAGTGGAGGCTAGGCCTTCGTCACTATATCACGCAACCCGACACTAGTAAAGGTGCCGACATTGGCCTCTTTTATGATGAGAATATTGAAATAAAGAAGATTGTCACGGGGGCAAGATACATCGATGTGTTGGTCCGTATGAACCCTCATGGCCTCCAGTGGCAGGCTACTTTTGTCTATGGTGAGCCCAAGGCTCATGAACGCCACCGCATGTGGACTCTATTATGAAGGATAAAAAATACCTCCAACCAGCCATGGCTTATGATCGGTGATTTCAACGAGACTATGTGGCAATCTGAGCATATCTCAGCACCGAAAAGATCAGAGAAACATATGGAAAATTTTAGGAGTGTGATTTTCAGACTGCAATCTTTTTGATGTGGGTTTCAAGGGGCCGGTGTGGACATATAACAACAAACAAGAAGGGTTGAAGAATGTACGAGCTCGTTTGGACAGAGGAGTCACTTCACCTGCATGGTTGGACTACTAGAAAGAGGCTAGGGTGGAACATATCTGTTCATCACGATCAGATCACCTTCCTATCATGTTGTGGTTGGGAAGCAGAAGAGAATGGAGACCGATTGATGCGAGAAAGACAAACATATTCAGGTATGAACATATATGGGAACGACATGACTCACTCCAAGCCGCTGTCATGAACACTTGGAGAAAGGAAGGCCCGGCCCGAAACCTACAGAAGGTGAATGAGAAACTAAAGGCTATGCAGAAAGAGTTGAGAGAATGGGCGGAACATGATTTCGGCTCGGCTCTCAAGGAAGATGTTGCTAATTAGGAGAAAACTAAGTACTTTGTGGAGCTCTCCGAGCTTGCCTGGATAGGAGAGAGGTTGCTAAACTCAGCAAGGAGCTTGATGAAATGTTGCTTAGGGAGGAACTTATGTGGAGGTAGTGCTCATGGGCAACTTACCTAAGAGAAGGGGACCGAAACACGAAGTGGTTTCAGCAGAAGGCTACCTGGAGGAAGAAGAAGAACACCATCTCAGGACTGAAAGACAACAATGGAGACTGGATTGAGGATACCAAAGGCATACATGATATGACAAACGCCTACTTTAAAAGTTTGAATGCAAAAGAACAGGGTGTTGACCCAAGTGGAATCCTAGACCTTGTGACTGAATAGTGAATATGGAGATGAATGAGTCACTCACAAAACCCTACACTGCCAAGGAGATCAGCGACGCCTTGTTCCAAATCGGTCCCCTCAAAGCGCTGGGGCCAGACAGGTTTCCAGCCTGTTTTTATCAAAAAAATTGGGGGGAGCTCAAGGAAGATGTTGTGAAGGGAGTAATGGAATTTTTTGACTCAGGGGCAATGCCCACAGGAGTAAATGAAACGATGATTGTCCTTATACCAAAAGGAAATGGTCCCCAAATAGTAAAGGACTACAGACCCATTAGCCTCTGCAACATTATATATAAGGTGGTGTCGAAATGCCTGGTTAATTGGCTTCGACCCCTGCTGGACAAAATTATATTAGAGAGCCAAAGTGCCTTTATTCCAAGCAGGATGATTACGACAATGCCATTATCGCTTTTAAATGCTTCCAGAAGATCCAGCACAGCAAGAATGGGTGAGACAACTACTATGCCTACAAGCTCGATCTGGCCAAAGCCTATGACAGGGTCGACTGGGTCTTCATGGAAGAAATGCTCCTGAAAATTGGATTTTGCAAGAGATGGACCAACTGGGTTATGCAGTGTGTTAGGTCAGTGAGATACTCGGTGAGATGCAATGGAGAATTATTGGAACCATTTAGGCCCTCTAGAGGGCTTCGCAAAGGAGATCCCCTAAGCCCATATCTATTTTCGTTTGTTGGTGATGACCTAGTGCATCTGCTGAAGAATGAGATGGCGGAGAGCAAGTTGACTCCCCTGAAGATCACTAGAAACGCCCCAGGTATCTCAAACCTCTTGTTTTCTAATGATAGCTAATCTTCTTTGAGGCCACTTTGGAGCAGGCTACGACAATTAAGAGAGTTCTGGACACGTTCCAAAGAAGCATGGTGATAACCCACAAGTATAAGGGATCAATTGTAGCCTCTTTCGATAAGTAAGAGTGTCGAACCCAACGTGGAGCTAAAGGTAGAACAAATATTCCCTCAAGTTTTATCGACCACCGATACAACTCTACGCACGCTTGACGTTCGCTTTACCTAGAACTAGAAGTACTTTGTAGGTGTAACGAGATAGGTTTGCAAGAATATAAAGAGCACGTAAATAATATCTAGGGGCTGTTTAGATAAAGACACAATAAAGTTAGTATAGCGAGTGCAGAAAAGTGGTGGTAGGAGTGGCGAAATTGTCCCTAAGCAATTGACTACTTTACTAGACCGATAGCAAGTTTTATGTGGGAGAGGCCACTGCTAGCATGTCATCCCTGACTTGGAATTCTATGCACTTATGATTGGAACTATTAGCAAGCATCCGCAATTACTAACATTCATTAAGGTAAAACCCAACCATAGCATTAAGATATATTGGCCCCCCTTCAATCCCGTATGCATCAATTTCTATGCTAGGTTGAAGCTTCTGTCACTCTTGCCCTCCAATACATACTCCTATCAACATACAACTAACACTATGGTGTGATCCATGCGCGCGCTCATATGATGGGCACCAAAGGCCAGCAACATAACCACAAGCAAATTAAACCAATCATAGCAATTCACCAATTACCGATAGGACAACGAAAATCTACTCAGACATCATAGGAAGGCAACACATCATTGGATAATAATATGAAGCATAAAGCACCATGTTCAAGTAGAGGGTACAACGGGTTATGGGTGAGTGGACCACTGTAGATAGATGGGGGAAGGTGATAAAGGTATTGGTGAAGATGACGGAGGTGTTGGTGTAGATTGCGGTGGCGATGATGGCCCCGGGGCATTCTGGCGCCCCCGAAAGAGAGGGGGAGAGAACCCCCCCCCCCTCCCCTCTTCTTCTTCCTTGACCTTCCACCTAGATGGGAGAAGGGTTTCCCCTCTGGTCCTTGGCTTCCATAGTGGCGGAGGAGCGAGAGCCCCTCCGAGATTGGATCTGTCTCTCTGTCTCTCTCTATTTTTGCGTTCCAGATTCTAGCCTTTCACCGTTTCTTAAATTCCCGCAGATTTGTAACTCCGATTGGGATGAAATTTTAACATGATTTGTATCCGGATATTGGCTTTCTTGCGGCAAAATAAGGGAACCAACCACCTTACGGGGTGGCCACGAGGGTTAGGGGCATGCTGAGGGAGTCCTGGATTAAGGGGTCCTCGGACGACCGAAATATATACTTTGGCCGGACTGTTGGGGTATGAAGATACAAGATTGAAGACTTTGTCCCGTGTCCGGATGGGACTCTCCTTTGCGTGGAAGGCAAGCTTGGATATTCGGATGTGTAGATTTCCTTCTCTGTAACCGACTCTGTGTAACCCTAGCCCCTTCCGGTGTCTATATAAACCGGAGGGTTTAGTCTATAGGACAACAACAATCATAATCATAGGCTAGCTTCTAGGGTTTAGCCTCTACTATCTCATGGTAGATAAACTCTTGTAATACTCATATCATCAAGATCAATCAAGCAGGAAGTAGGGTATTACCTCCATCAAGAGGGCCTGAACCTGGGTAAAACATCGTGTCCCCTGCCTCCTGTTACCATTAGCCTTAGACGCACAGTTCGGGACCCCCTACCCAAGATCCGCCGGTTTTGACACCGACATTGGTGCTTTCATTGAGAGTTCCACTGTGACGTCCCAATAAGGCTTGATGGCTCGCCTCATTATCAAGGATAACATTACCTCCGGAGGATCCTTGGCTGTAGGCCAAACTCTCCGACTGGGCAATTTTTTCATGGCCGCCCGTTCGGCCCTCGCGCCGACGATGACATCGCAGGTCATCAAAAACAACCTCCGTGTCAGCCCGGAATTCACAGAGCAGATGGATCCAATGGAGCTCTCCTCCTTGACGAGCTCTTGGATCACATCGCCGCCCTAGGGGTCACAACGGATTATGATCGGATCGGGCTTAAACCCGACCTAAGGGAGATTAACTCTCCGCCGGTCACCCATCAGATAGCGATGGTGGAGGTACAAAACGGCAATTCTCCCTCTATTTTGAGGACAAACTATGTCCGGATTCCTGAGCTCTTTGAGCCGGATAACCATTTACGGGAGAACGTGGCCCAGGATCCGAACTTAGGATCGGACAGCAGGCCACAAATATTGGGCAATATCCTGGAGCCCGGGCTGCCAAGCTCAGGAGCTCCTTCGCACCTAGGTTCCAAATTGGGTCAGGATGTGGACTTAATTCCACCCACCCACCCAGATGTAAGCGATCTTTCCCATATTAGACAAGAGCCCCAAGAGACAATACACCACTTCTGGGCTAGATTCCTCCTTGTAATGAGCAAGGTTAAGGTCTTTCACGAGGAAGACGCAATCTCATTCTTTTGCAAAAATTGCACGGACAAGGGAATTCTCAATGCCATAAGTCGTCGTTGAAGGAAATATGCCCTAGAGGCAATAATAAAGTTATTATTTATTTCCTTATTTCATGATAAATGTTTATCATGCTAGAATTGTATTAACCGGAAACATAATACATGTGTGAATACATAGACAAACATAGTGTCACTAGTATGCCTCTACTTGACTAGCTTGTTGATCAAAGATGGTTGTGTTTCCTAGCCATAGACATGAGTTTTCATTTGATTAGTGGGATCACATCATTAGAAGAATGATGTGATTGACTTGACCCATTCCATTAGCTTAGCACTTGATCGTTTAGTATGTTGTTGTTGCTTTCTTCATGACTTATACATGTTCCTATGACTATGAGATTATGCAACTCCCGTTTACCAGAGGAACACTTTGTGTGCTACTAAACATCACAACGTAACTGGGTGATTATAAAGGAGCTCTACAGGTGTCTCCGAAGGTACATGTTGAGTTGGCGTATTTCGAGATTAGGATTTGTCACTCCGATTGTCGGAGAGGTATCTCTGGGCCCTCTCGGTAATGCACATCACTATAAGCCTTGCAAGCAATGTAGCTAATGAGTTAGTTACGGAATTATGCATTACGTAACGAGTAAAGAGACTTGCCGGTAACAAGATTGAACTAGGTATTGAGATACCGACGATCGAATCTCGGGCAAGTAACATACCGATGACAAAGGGAACAACGTATGTTGTTATGCGGTTTGACCTATAAAGATCTTCGTAGAATATGTAGGAGCCAATAAGGGCATCCAGGTCCCGCTATTGGTTATTGACCGGAGAGATGTCTCGGTCATGGCTACATAGTTCTCGAACCCGTAGGGTCCGCACGCTTAACGTTCATTGATGATATAGTATTATATGAGTTATGTATGTTGGTAACCGAATGTTGTTCGGAGTTCCGAATGAGATCACGAACATGACAAGGAACTCCAGAATGGTCCGGAGATGAAGTTTAATATATGGAATAATGTTGTTTGGTCTCTGGAAGGGTTCCGGATGTTTCGCGAAATGTTTGGGTACGAGAACACGTTATTTGGGCCAAAGGGGAAAGCCCACAAGGTTTTTGAAAAGCGCAAACGGAAGTTTTGCGGAGTCCAGGAGCCAGACGCTAGGGTCCAAACACTGGGAACCCTGGCGTCTAGCCCTGGAGTCCGAGAAGGACTCTTGCCTTTCGGGTGAAACCGACTTTGTGGAGGCTTTTACTCCAAGTTTCAACCCCAAGGCTCAACATATAAATAGAGGGGCAGGGCTAGCACCAAAGACACATCAAGAAACACCAGGCCGTGTGCCAGCAACCCCGCCCCCTCTAGTTTATCCTCCGTCATAGTTTCCGTAGTGCTTAGGCGAAGTCCTGCGGAGATTGTTCTTCACCAACACCGTCACCATGCTGTCGTGCTGCCATAACTCATCTACTACTTCGCCCGTCTTGCTAGATCGAGAAGGCGAGGACGTCATCGAGCTGAACGTGTGCAGAACACGGAGGTGCCGTACGTTCAGTACTTGGATCGGTCGGATCGTGAAGACGTACGACTACATCAACCGCATTGATAAACGCTTCCGCTTAGCGATCTTCAAGGGTATGAAGATACACTCCCCTGCTACCTCTTGAGCACTGCGTTGGATTTCCCCGAAGAGGAGAGGATGATGCAGCAAAGTAGCGTAAGTATTTCCCTCAGTTTTTGAGAACCAAGGTATCAATCCAGTAGGAGACCACGCACAAGTCCCTCGTACCTACACAGAACGATAGCTCCTCGCAACCAACGCGATTAGGGGTTGTCAATCCCTTCACGATCACTTACGAGAGTGAGATCTGATAGAGATGATAAATAATATTTTTGGTATTTTTGGTATATAGATGCAAAGTGAAAAGTAAAAGGCAAAGTAAAAACAAAGCAAGTAATAAAGTAATGGAGATTGACATGATGAGAATAGACCCGGGGGCCATAGGTTTCACTATTGGCTTCTCTCAAGAGCATAGATTTTCTACGGTGGGTGAACAAATTACTGTTGAGCAATTGACAGAATTGAGCATAGTTATGAGCATATCTAGGTAATGATCATGTATATAGGCATCACGTCCGAGACAAGTAGATCGAAACGATTCTGCATCTACTACTATTACTCCAATCATCGACCGCTATCCAGCATGCATCTAGAGTATTAAGTTAAAAACAGAGTAATGCCTTGAGAAAGATGACATGATGTAGAGGGATAAATTCATGCAATATGATAAAAAAACCAACTTGTTATCCTCGATGGCAACAATACAATACGTGCCTTGCTGCCCCTTCTGTCACTGGGAAAGGACACCGCAAGATTAAACCCAAAGCTAAGCACTTCTCCCATTGCAAGAACTACCAATCTAGTTGGCCAAACCAAACGGATAATTCGAAGAGACTTGCAAAGATAACTCAATCATACATAAAAGAATTCAGAGAAGATTCAAATATTGTTCATAGATAAGCTGGATCATAAACCCACAATTCATCGGTCTCAACAAACACACCACAAAAAGAAGATTACATTGAATAGATCTCCACGAGAGAGGGGGAGAACATTGTATTGAGATCCAAAAAGAGATAAGAAGCCATCTAGCTACTAGCTATGGACCCAAAGGTCTGAAGTAAACTACTCACACTTCATCGGAGGGGCTATGGTGTTGATGTAGAAGCCTTCCATGGTGGATGCCCCCTCCGGCAGAGCTCCGGAACAGGCCCCAAGATGGGATCTCATGGATACAGAAGGTTGCGGCGGTGGAATTAGGTTTTTGGCTCCTGTTCTGATCATTTGGGGATACGTAGGTATATATAGGAGGAAGGAGTATGTCGGTGGAGCAACAGGGGGGCCACGAGGCAGGGGGCGCGCCCTAGGGCGGGGTGCCCCCCACCCTCGTGACCGCCTCTGTTACGTCTTGGAGTAGGGGCCAAGTCTCCTGGATCACGTTCGGTGAGAAAATCATGTTCCCGAAGGTTTCATTCCATTTGGACTCCGTTTGATATTCCGTTTCTTCGAAACACTGAAATAGGCAAAAAACAGCAATTCTGGGCTGGGCCTCCGGTTAATAGGTTAGTCCCAAAAATAATATAAAAGTGGAAAATAAAGCCCAATATAGTCCAAAACAGTAGATAAAGTAGCGTGGAGAAATCAAAAATTATAGATACGTTGGAGACGTATCAGGCATCCCCAAGCTAAATTCCTGCTCGTCCTCGAGTAGGTAAATGATAAAAAGAGAATTTTTGATGCGGAGTGATACTTTGCCATAATTTCAATGTAAATCTTCTTAATTGTGATATGAATATTCAGATCCGAAAGATTCAAGACAAAAGTTCATATTGGCTTAAAAATAATAATACTTCAAGCATACTAATCAAAGCAATCATGTCTTCTCAAAATAACATGGCAAAAGAAAGTTCATCCCTATGAAATCATATAGTTAGGCTATGCTTCATTTTCGTCACACAAAGATGTTCCCAACTTCTATACCCCCAATGAAAAGCCAAGCAATTGTTTCATACTTAAATAATATCAAACTCTTTCAACTTTCACGCAATACATGAGCGTGAGCCATGGATATAGCACTATGGGTGGAATAGAATATGATGATGGGGATTGTGTGGAGAAGACAAAAAGGGAGAAAGTCTCACATTGACGAGGATAATCAATGGTCTATGGAGATGCCCATTAATTGATGTCAAATTGAGGAGTAGGGATTCCCATGCAACGGATGCACTAGAGCTATGAATGATCAACAAAAGAAAACTAGTGGGTGTGCATCCAACTCGCTTGCTCATGAAGACCTTGGGCATTTGAGGAATCCCATCATAGGAATATACAAGCCAAGTTCTATAATGAAAAATTCCCACTAGTATAAAAAGACAACTTATGAGACTCACTACATGAAGAACAAGGTGCTACTTTGAAGCACAAGTGTGGAAAAAGAGATAGTAGCATTGCCCCTTTTTTCTTTTCTTTTTTTCCTTTTTTTTCCTTTTTTTGGGCCTTTCTTTTTTTTCTTTTGGTCTTTCTTCTTTTTTTTCTTTTTGGGAAATGCTCTACTAATGATGATCATCACACTTCTATTGATTACAACATAAGGATTACAACTCGAAACTTAGAACAAGATATGACTCTATATGAATACCTCCGGTGGTGTACCGGGATGCTGCAATGAATCAAGAGTGACATGTATGAAAAATAATGCATGGTGGCTTTGCCACAAATACGATGTCAACTACAAGATAATGCAATGGCAATATGACAAAAGTAATGTATGTCATGATGATGATGATGGAAGTTGCATGGCAATATATCTCAGAATGGCTATGGAAATGCCATGATAGATAGGTATGGTGGCTGTTTTGAGGAAGATATAAGGAGGTTTATGTGTGATAGAGCATATCTTATCACGGGGTTTGGATGCACCGGTGAAGTTTGCACTAACTCTCAAGGTGAGAAAGGGCAATGCACGGTACCGAAGAGGCTAGCAAAGGCGGAAAGGTGAGAGTGCGTATAATCCATGGACTCAACATTAGTCAAAAGAACTCATATACTTATTGCAAAAATTTAGAAGTCGTCAAAAATCAACTACTATGCGCATGCTCCTAGGGGGATAGATTGGTAGGAAAAGACCATCGCTCGTCCCCGACCGCCACTCATAAGGATGCACAAGCCAGGTACACTTCATGTTTCAAATTTGTTACACAACTTTAACCATACGTGCATGCTACGGGACTTGCAAACTTCAACACAAGCATTCTTTGAATTCATAATCACCCAACTAGCACGACTTTGATATTATCACCTCCATATCTCAAAACAATTATCAAGCATCAAACTTATCTTAGTATTCAATTCACTCAAAAGAAAGTTTCACATATCTTGAATACCAAGTATATTAATATTAAGCAAATTACCATGCTATTAATGACTCTCAAAATAATCTAAGTGAAGCATGAGAGATCAATAGTTTCTTTAAAACAAATCCACCACCGTGCTCTAAAAGATCTAAGTGAAGTACTAGAGCAAAAATTATCACGCTCAAAAGATATAAGTGAAGCACTATGAGCAAAACTATCAAGCTCAAAAGATATAAGTGAAGCACATAGAGTATTCTAACAAATTCCAATTCATGTATGGATCTCTCAAAAGGTGTGTACAGCAAGGATGATTGTGGTAAACTAACAAGCAAAGACATAAATAATACAAGACGCTCCAAGCAAAACACATATCATGTGGTGAATAAAAATATAGCTCCAAGTAAATTACCGATGGAAGTGGACGAAAGAGGGGATGCCTTCCGGGGCATCCCCAAGCTTTGACTTTTTAGTGTCCTTGGATTATCTTGGGTGTGCCATGGGAATCCCCCAAGCTTAGGCTCTTTCCACTCCTTGTTCCATAATCCATCAAAAGAATTCACCCAAAACTTGAAAACTTCACAACACAAAACTCAATAGAAATCTCGTGAGCTCCGTTATAGAAAGAAAACAAAAGACTACTTCAAAGTACTGTAATGAACTCATTATTTATTTATAATGGTGTTAAACCTACTGTATTCCAACTTCTCTATGGATTATAAACTATTTTACTAGGCATAGATTCATCAAAATAAGAAAACAACACACGTAAAACAGAATCTGTCAAAAACAGAACAGTCTGTAGCAATCTGTAACTAACGCAAACTTATGGAACTCTAAAAATCCTACCAAAATAGGAAATCCTGGAAAATTTATTTATTGAACATCAGCAAAAAGAATCAATGTAGAAGCACGTTCCTGTGATTTAACAAAATTATATTCGTGCGCGCAAAGTTTCTGTTTTTCAGCAGAATCAAATCAACTATCATCGTAGGTTATCCTATAGGTTCTACTTGGCACAAACACTAACTAAAACATAAAACCACATCCAAACAGAAGCTAGATGGATTATTTATTCCTAAACATAAGCAAAAACAAAAAAACACAAATAAAATTGGGTTGCCTCCCAACGAGCACTATCGTTTAACGCCCCTAGCTAGGCATAAAAGCAAGGATAGATCTAGGTATTGCCATCTTTGGAAGGCAATCCATAAGTGGCTCTCATGATAGATTCATATGGTAATTTTATTTTCTTTCTAGGGAAGTGTTCCATGCCCTTCTTTAAGGGAAATTGGAATCTAATATTCCCTTCCTTCATATCAATAATTGCACCAATCGTTCTAACGATAGGTCTACCAAGAATAATAGGACATGAAGGATTGCAATCTATATCAAGAACGATAAAATCTACGGGCACATAATTCCTATTTGCAACAATAATAACATCATTAATTCTTCCCATAGGGTTTTTAATAGTGGAATCCGCAAGATGGAAGTTTAGAGAGCAATCATCAAAGTCACGGAAATCTAGCAAATCAAACAAAGTTTTGGTAATAGTAGAGACACTAGCACCCAAATCACACAAAGCATGAAACTCATAATCTTTAATTTTAATTTTAATAGTAGGTTCCCACTCATCATAGAGTTTTCTAGGGATAGAAACTTTCAACTCAAGTTTTTCTTCATAAGATTGCATCAAGGCATCAACAATGTGTTCGGTGAAGGCCTTATTTTGACTATAAGCATGAGGAGAATCTAGCACGGATTGCAACAAGGAAATACAACCAATCAAAGAGCAATTTTCATAATCAAATTCCTTGAGATCCAAAATAGTGGGTTTAGCAACATCTAGGTTTTTATTTATTTCAATCCCACTTTCATCAATTTCATCATCAAGAGCTAGAAACTCCGAATTCTTAGAACGCCTTCTAGGTAAAGGAAGATCATATTCAGTTTCATCAAGATTCATATTGCAAAACAAAGATTTAATGGGGGACACATCAATAACTTTTAGATCTTCACCTTAATTTTCATAGGAATTCGGTTTAGCGGCCATCTTATTGACTAAGGTAGCTTGCATATCCAAAATTTCAGTGGTCATCTTTTCAAGACGAGCAATTTGGGCTCTTATACCATCAAATTCTTTATACATATCATCGAGTTCTTTATTCATATAACTCATAAAACTTTTTTGTTCCTACGCTCGTTTCTAAAGAAATTATTATGCTCAAATTACAAAACCACAAACTTTCTGACATTGCTTTCGATCTCCTCTAGCCTTTTAAGGTGAAGGTCACCAAATCTAGGAAGAGCCATCACGACAAGCAAGCAAACTAACACACGAGCAAACAAAAAGGCAACGGAAAAAGGCAAACAGGAAAGAGAGGAGGAGATTGGGAAAGAGAGGGCGAATAAAACGGCAAGGGTGAAGTGGGGGAGAGGAAAACGAGAGGCAAATGGCAAATAATGTTATGCGAGAGATAGGGATTGTGATGGGTACTTGGTATGGTTGACTTGCTTGCGTGAGCCTCCCCGGTAATGGCGCCAGAAATTCTTCTTGCTACCTCTTGAGCACTGCGTTGGATTTCCCCGAAGAGGAGAGGATGATGCAGCAAAGTAGCGTAAGTATTTCCCTCAGTTTTTGGGAACCAAGGTATCAATCGAGTAGGAGACCACGCACAAGTCCCTCGTACCTACACAAAACGATAGCTCCTCGCAACCAACGCGATTAGGGGTTGTCAATCCCTTCACGGTCACTTACGAGAGTGAGATCTGATAGAGATGATAAATAATATTTTTGGTATTTTTGGTATATATATGCAAAGTGAAAAGTAAAAGGCAAAGTAAAAACAAAGCAAGTAATAAAGTAATGGAGATTGATATGTTGAGAATAGACCCGGGGGCCATAGGTTTCACTAGTGGCTTCTCTCAAGAGCATAGATTTTCTATGGTGGGTGAACAAATTACTGTTGAGCAATTGACAGAATTGAGCATAGTTATGAGCATATCTATGTAATGATCATGTATATAGGCATCACGTCCGAGACAAGTAGATCGAAACGATTCTGCATCTACTACTATTACTCCACTCATCGACCGCTATCCAGCATGCATCTAGAGTATTAAGTTAAAAACAGAGTAACGCCTTAAGCAAGATGACATGATGTAGAGGGATAAATTCATGCAATATGATAAAATCTCCATCTTGTTATCCTCGATGGCAACAATACAATACGTGCCTTGCTGCCCCTTCTGTCACTGGGAAAGGACACCGCAAGATTGAATCCAAAGCTAAGCACTTCTCCCATTGCAAGAACTACCAATCTGGTTGGCCAAACCAAACAGATAATTCAAAGAGACTTGCAAAGATAACTCAATAGTACATAAAAGAATTCAGAGAAGATTCAAATATTGTTCATAGATAAGCTGGATCATAAACACACAATTCATCGGTCTCAACAAACACACCGCAAAAAGAAGATTACATCGAATAGATCTCCATGAGAGAGGGGGAGAACATTGTATTGAGATCGAAAAAGAGAGAAGAAGCCATCTACCCACTAGCTATGGACCCGAAGGTCTGACGTAAACTACTCACACTTCATCGGAGGGGCTATGGTGTTGATGTAGAAGCCCTCCATGGTGGATGCCCCCTCCGGCGGAGATCCGGAACAGGCCCCAAGATGGGATCTCGTGGATATAGAAGGTTGCGGCGGTGGAATTAGGTTTTTGGCTCCTGTTATGATCATTTGGGGATACGTACGTATATATAGGAGGAAGGAGTATGTCGGTGGAGCAACAGGGGGCCACGAGGCAGGGGGTGCGCCCTAGGGGGGGCGCCCCCCACCCTCGTGACCGCCTCTGTTACGTCTTGGAGTAGGGTCCAAGTCTCCTGGATCACGCTCGGTGAGAAAATCACATTCCCAAAGGTTTAATTCCGTTTGGACTCCGTTTGATATTCCGTTTCTTCGAAACACTGAAATAGGCAAAAAAATAGCAATTCTGGGCTGGGCCTCCGGTTAATAGGTTAGTCCCAAAAATAATATAAAAGTGGAAAATAAAGCCCAATATAGTCCAAAACAGTAGATAAAGTAGCATGGAGCAATAAAAAATTAAAGATACGTTGGAGACGTATCATCCCCCTCTCGTTGCTATGCATCACCATGATCTTGTGTGTGCGTAGGAAAATTTTGAAATTAGTACGTTCCCCAACAGTGCCATCCGAGCCTGGTTTTATGCGTAGATGTTATATTCACGAGTAGAACACAAGTGAGTTGTGGGCGATACAAGTCATACTGCTTACCAGCATGTCATACTTTGGTTCGGTGGTATTGTTGGATGAAGCGGCCTGGACTAACATTATGCGTACGCTTATGCGAGACTGGTTCTACCGACGTGCTTTGCACACAGGTGGCTGGCGGGTGTCTGTTTCTCCATCTTTAGTTGAACCGAGTGTGGCTACGCCCGGTCCTTGCGAAGGTTAAAACAGCACTAACTTGATGAACTATCGTTGTGGTTTTGATGCGTTGGTAAGAATGGTTCTTGCTCAGCCCATAGCAGCCACATAAAATTTGCAACAACAAAGTAGAGGACGTTTAACTTGTTTTTGCACGGCATGTTGTGATGCGATATGGTCAAGACATGATGCTATATTTTATTGTATGAGATGATCATGTTTTGTAACCGAAGTTATCGGCAACTGGCAGGAGCCATATGGTTGTCGCTTTATTGTACGAAATGCAAGCGCCCTGTAATTGCTTTACTTTATCACTAAGCGGTAGCGGTAGTCGTAGAAGCAATAGATGGTGAAATGACAACAATGCTACGATGGAGATCAAGGTGTCACGCCGGTGACGATGGGGATCACGATGGTGCTTCGGAGATGGAGATCACAAGCACAAGATGATGATGGCCATATCATATCACTTATATTGATTGCATGTGATGTTCATCCTTTATGCATATTATCTTGATTTGATTGACGGTAGCATTATAAGATGATCTCTCACTAATTATCAAGAAGTGTTCTCCCTGAGTATGCACCATTGTGAAAGTTCTTCGTGCTGAGACGCCACGTGATGATCAGGTGTGATAGGCTCTACGTTCAAATACAACGCGTGCAAAACAGTTGCACACGCGGAATACTCAGGTTAAACTTGCCGAGCCTAGCATATACAGATATGGCCTCCGAACACGGAGACCGAAAGGTCGAGCGTGAATCATATAGTAGATATGATCAACATAGTGATGTTCACCATTGAAAACTACTCCATCTCACGTGATGATCGGACATGGTTTAGTTGATTTGGATCACGTGATCACTTAGATGACTAGAGAGATGTCTGTCTAAGTGGGAGTTCTTAAGTAATATGATTAATTGAACTTAAATTTATCATGAACTTTGTCCTGGTAGTACTTTGGAAATTATGTTGTAGATCAATAGCTCGCGTTGTTGCTTTCATATGTTTATTTTGATATGTTCCTAGAGAAAATTATGTTGAAAGATGTTTGTAGAAATGATACGGATTGGATCCGTGATCTGAGGTTTATCCTTATTGCTGCACAGAAGAATTATGTCCTTAATGCACCGCTAGGTGACAGACCTATTGCAGGAGCAAATGCAGACGTTATGAACGTTTGGCTAGCTCAATATGATGACTACTTGATAGTTTAGTGCACCATGCTTAACAACTTAGAATCGGTACTTCAAAGACGTTTTGAATGTCATGGACCATATGAGATGTTCCAGGAATTGAAGTTAATATTTCAAGCAAATACTCGAGTTGAGAGATATGAAGTCTCCAACAAGTTCTATAGCTAAAAGATGGAGGAGAATCGCTCAACTAGTGAGCATGTGCTCAGATTGTCTAGGTACTACAATCGCTTGAATCAAGCGGGAGTTAATCTTCCAGATAAGATAGTGATTGACAGAGTTCTCTAGTCACCATCATCAAGTTACCAGAACTTCGTGATGAACTATAGTATGGAAGGGATGACGAAAACGATTCTCGAGCTCTTCTTGATGTTGAAATCGACGAAGGTAGAAATCAAGAAAGAGCATCAAGTGTTGATGATTGACAAGACCACTAGTTTCAAGAAAAGGGCAAAGAGAAAGAAAGGGAACTTCAAGTAGAATGTCAAGCAAGTTGTCACTCCCGCGAAGAAGCCCAAAGCTGGACCAAAGCCTGAAACTGAGTGTTTACACTGCAAAGGAAATGGTCACTAGAAGCGGAAATGCCCTGAATATTTGGTGGATAAGAAGGATGGCAAAGTGAACAAGGGTATATTTGATATTGATGTGTACCTTACTAGTGTTTATAGTAGCCCCTGAGTATTTGATACTTGTTCGGTTGCTAAAAATTAGTAACTCGAAACAGGAGTTACAGAATAAACAAAGACTAGTTGAGGGTGAAGTGACGATGTGTGTTGGAAGTGGTTCCAAGATTGATATGATCATCATTGCACACCCCTATGCTTTCGAGATTAGTGTTAAACCTAAATAAATGTTATTTGGCGTTTGAGTTTGTCGGGGAAGCTGATCCACGAACACCTATGGGGACCGGCGGGCCGAGCCCCTTTCGGTTCGGAGGGGGGCGGAGGTCGCACGAAGAGCGGATCGAGGCAGTGCACACGAGCGGTTTACCCAGCTTCGGAGCTCTCCGGAGAGATAACACTCCTACTGCTGCTTGCTTGATTGTATTGAGTTCTTGCTCAGGAGCGATGAACGCTACCAGACCGAGCGTGAGAGTGTTCTTGGTGTTTCGAATGAGCCGAACCTCCTCTACGTTGCGCATAGGCCTCCTTTTATACGCTAAAGGGGTAACCGACAGGTGGCAACGTAGACTAGAGGGATAAAAATGGAAAAAGAATGCGGTAGGTACAGCTACCGCTACTGTGGACACAGTGTATCCTACCTAACCCTGACGGCAGGGGACAAGGGCATTGAATGCCCGTCTGAGTCGCCTAAACAGTGCAAAAAGTGACCGTTAGGGGCGCCACCGTTTGCCATGATGGCCTCCTCTTCATCTCCGCTTGCCACCGCGTACCCCTGGCTGCACAGGCTCCCGCCACACGCCCCTGAGAAAGCCTCAGGGCGACACGCGGGTGGATGCGCTGGAGCGCGGGCATAGAGTGGCAGCTGGCCCCCGGCAAGTACCTTGTCGGGGTCGTCGTCTTGTCGCGTCCGGAAGCTTGTCGCTCGCTGGACCTTGCCGGGACGCGCGGTGCGTCGCGGCAAGTTTCTTGGGGTGCCGTGGTTGGCCTTCCCGGCAAGCTCCTCTTGCCGGGGCCTTGTCTCTTCCCGGCAAGCTCCTCTTGCCGGGGCCTTGTCTCTTCCCGGCAAGCTCCTCTTGTCGGGGCCTTGTCTTCTCATCTTAAATACTTTGTTCTTGAATGGCTCCAAAGGAACCAACAGAGGACCCTGGCGGTCGCCCGGCAAGCCTTGCCGCGGGGCGCTGCAACTGCCCATGCACAAGTTCAGGATACTAGGGTACCCCTACTCTAGTACACCGACAGGAGCCCCCGGGCCTGGGCCACACACGGTGCCGAGCGCTGTTGGGCCAGGCCCAAAACAGGGCACGGGCACGCGCGGGCCTGGGTTATGCCGAATCTAACTCCGTATCCACCGCGCCCCCCGTAACGGCGTGCGTCGATCGCGGCGTCGTGGGAGAGATCGTGGGTGGTTCTTTATTCGGAAAAAGCGCAACGTTCGCCTCCTTCTCTTTATAAGGAGTGGAAACAGGGGCAGTTCCCCCACCTTCGCCATTTGCTGCTGCAATCTCAGAAATCTCCGCCGCTCCCCTCCGCTTCCAAAGTCGAAAGAGAGCAGCGCTCCACCCCCGTCGTCGCCGCCACCACCAGCGCCGTCGATCTCCCCCACCGCCTCCGCCATGGCTCCGAAAGCCGGGAAGGGGAAGGCCGCGAAGACTGTGGCCGCGAAAGCTATGAAGTCGACTGAAGCGCAGCGGCTTGAGGCGCTGCGGAAGGAGCGGGCCACTTTCCCCCCCGAGCTCTCCGCAAAGGAGCTGAGGGAGTGGTACTATCTCTTCTGGTCGACGGAGACGCGGGCGCATCCGCGCACGAAGGTATTCTCCGCCGTCGCCTTGCAAGAAGCTCCAGTTGGCGGGTACCCTTTCTTTGCCTTGTTCTTCTACTGCGGGCTTTGCCCGCCCTTCTCTGGTTTCTTCTGTGACATCATGAACACCTACGGGTTCCACCTCCTTGATTTCACCCCCAACGCCGTTCTGACCATGGCAGTTTTCCCCCATCTATGCGAAAACTTTGTCGGAGTCCACCCCAATGTAGCCCTCTTCCGCCACTTCTTTATGCCTCGTGTCGAGAGAGGGGAAACTCTTGCCGGTGGGATCGCCTGGATCTCGCGAGCCGGCAAGAAGGAGACCTATCTGGAGGGGGAGCTCCGCAGCAAGTGGGATGAGTGGAGAGCAGATTGGTGCTGGGTTGTAGAGGAGAACCCGCAGCCGTTCACCGCCCTGCGCCAAACCCCAGCTGTGCGTGGCAATGATTGGAGCGCCCTGTCCGTGGACGACGACAAACTGAAGATCGCTACCACCCGGATCTTGCGTCTCAGGCTTGCCGGGCTGACTGTAGGCGCTGTCGGCGCAGATTTCCTTCGCCGCCGCATCGCCCCTCTGCAGGCGAGGGGGAGACCTGCCTGGGAATTTGGAGGCCCGGCAGATATCATGAGGTTGCGCCCGGGCCTTAATTTCAATTTCACCGTCCTTGAGTTGGACGGGATACTCAAGGAGATATTCAAGCACGACCCACAGCATCCCGAGTGGTTCAGGTTGCTGGCAGGCGTCGTTACTCTGTGCAACAACTCCTCGCGCGACCGCATCTGCGCAATGATGCCGTTGTGCGATTCGCACGGGATCGTTCCAACTTGGCAAGAACCTGCCAACGACGTCGCGCAACAGTTCTTTGACAGCCTAGTGGAAGTGGCAGTCAATGCTGACGAAAAGAAGCTCCTCACCCGCGACACCACCGATCAAGAGATGGAATGCATCGCCACCAGGGCGGAAGAGGCGGCGGCAGCCGCAACCGCGGGTGAATTCGGGTTCACAGTGGAGGAAGCAGACGCGGCATCGGCGACGAGCCTTGCCGAACGGGAGTGGCCCGAAGACGAAGAAGAACTTGCCGCGCCAGACGCCGAGTCGAGCGAGCCCGCCGAGGGTGCGAGCGGCCCGCCATCTCCGAGGAGCTTGCCGCGAGCAGAGCCCGCAGCGCAGCCCCCAGCGCAGCCAAGAAGGCGCCTCCGCAGGGCCGGGGATGCAGCCGGGCGGCAAGTGGGCCAACAGCCGCAGCGCCGCGTGACGCGCTCCGCCGCGGCAAGTACGGTTGCCGCGGGGAGCGCCTCCCGCCGCGGTGGCAACTGGAGCGGGGTCGTCTCGGGCTAGTGCCACAGTCCCCGCCAAGCGGCCAAGGGATCCCACCCCTCCACCTCGTCGTGCCGGAGGTGGGCCGAACTTCGACCTCTCCGCGCTCAGCTCCGACGAGGAGGAAGAAGAAGAGTAAGATTCCCTTGTTGTTCTTATAGTTCTTCAACTTGCTATTCTTGTCTTGCATCTGATCTGATCCACCCTGGACTCTCCCTTTTTAGGACTCTGGCCCAGAGGGCGGCGAAGAGGGCCAAGGCTCCGGTGGTTATCATCAAGGACGAGCCCACTGCGACGACAGGAGGCGCACCCGAGACCACCTTGCCGGATCCGGCCACTACTCCGCAGAGCAGCCCCCAGCGTAAGTACATGGTTTACTTTCTGCTTCTGGGTGCGTGCGGTCGCTCTTTTCCTTTGTTGACATCTGATCACTGGTTTGTTTGTGTAGGAGCAGAACAGCTTCATCAGGAGGGCGTGGTGATCACCTCCGACTCGTCGTCTGCTTCGACTACGCCGCCAAGGGCGGACTCCCCGGCAAGGAAGCATTCTCCGGCAAGGGAGAAATCTCCGGCAAGGGAGGAGTCTCCGGCAAGGGAGGAGTCTCCGGCAAGGGACAGCGCCAACGATCCCCCGGTGGTGGAGTCCATGACAGCGGATCCCAGCACAGGTAGTCCTTCTTGCCCGAAACTTTCCTTGTGTTCTTCTGCTGATTTTTCTTCTCGAGTGCTTGTTTGATTTCTCCTTCTCCGGTCGTCAGATCCACCCTCCGCGGATCCGATGGAGACCGAGGCGGGCGGCGAGGAGAACACGCGCGGCAACACTGATGATGCCGCGGCCACCGAAGAAGGAGCCGGTGCTGATGTGCCCGCCGGCGAAGACGCCGCCAAGGCTGCCGCCGAGGAAGCTGGCGAGGGATCTGGCGATCGCACTGACGGCCCTGAGGCCGCAGGAGCGCCAGGCGCTGCACCGACCGCCGATCCCTCCGCCGCTGCCGCAGCGACGGGCTCCGAGGAGTCCCAGCCTGGCGCCTATCTGAAGGCCGGCGAGGGCATCTTCATCAAGCTCCCCTGGGCGTCAAGCTCCAGGGTGCCGGTGGAAGGAGAAGCTCTGGATGGGGAGGTGCTCGCCTCCGCCGGGTTGTCGATCGTCGACGTGCCGGGAAGCAGCAGCAACGAGCCTGAGGAGGAGCGGCTGCTATGGAGGCTGCTAGCGCTCTACCGCGCCCGCCAAGCCAAGTTGGAGTCCCGGGAAGCGCTCGTCGCTAAAGCGAGCGTGGATATAGAGAAGCGCGCGGAGGAGCTCCGGGGTCTTCGCCAGGAAGCTCTCCGGGTCTTGGCGGAGGAGCGGGAGCAGCTTGCTGAGGAGCGGAAGGCCTTCCTCCTCGAGAAGGCCGAAGCTGAAGAGCAGCAGCGGCCCACTGGCGAGAAGCTGTACGCGCAAGAAGGCAAGCTGGCTCAACGGAAAGTGAGCCTCGACAGCCACGAGGAGGAGCTTGCCGCGCGCGAACAGGCACTTGGCGGGACGCTCCAAGAAGCAAAGGATGCAGCTGCGGCTGCCGAGACCGCCAAGAAGGAATTGGAGGTAAAGGTGGCGCAGCTGGAGGCTGATCTGAAGGTGGGTGGCGAAGAGCTTGCCGCGCTCAAGCTGGAGCGCGAGAAGGACGCCCTTGCCCACGGTGAGCTGCAGGGCCAACTCGCCGAGAAGGGCAAAGAGCTGAGCGCCGCCAAGGATTCCAACGCCGATCTGAAGCTGAAGCTGGCCACCTTGACGGAGATGCTAGACGGCGCCAAGAAACGGGAGGCGGACTTGAAGAAGGATATCAAGGCCAACGAGGCGCTGCTGGCGAGGGCCGCCGAAATCCAGAATCTCCTCAGAGATACTGTGGAGCTCTGGACGGAGGGCCTCGTGAACATTGCTGCAGTCATCAAAGAGGAGCTGGTTCAATTGGGGGTGGAGGGCCTCGGGTACTCCTCCCACGAGAACCTCCAACCTAGCGCCAAGCTCACTCTGTTCTTCAAAGGCGTGGCGACGTCCCTCCATCAACTCCGGGAATGGATCCCAAAGCAGATGGCCGATGAGTCGCGCACGATTTGTGCCGGAGTTCTGGAGAAGGTGCTAGTGAAGGTGGCCTTCCGCAACCCAGGCCTCAACCTCACCAACGTCCTCAAGAGGCTCCCGGCGGACGCTGATCTTGACGCACTCAAGGCCCTCGCCGCACCCATTGTGGACAGGGTGAACGAGGTCAAGAGGGTTGACGGCGGTCACGTAGATTAGGCCGTCCGTTTTCTTCTTTTCTTGCCGCTGCCAGTCATGTCACGGGAACACTTTATTAGAGGCGCGACAAGTTACTTTTGTAATATAACTCTATCTTAGGTAAAAATTGCTGTGTTACTTCCTTTACTCGACTCTTGGCTTTGTATGTTTCTGCCCTACGCTTTCTAGGGAAACTTGCCGGCGCAGGAACCCTTGCCGCGAGCGCCGAGTGCGGAACTTCAGCAGCCTGCTGGCGGGGCCACTACCGACAAGCAACCTTGTTGCAACTAGTCGCAGCTCACTTAAGTTGTTGAGCGGACTCGAAACAAAGTAAGGGCGCAACTAGCTACGAGTTGGTTCCTCCGCGCACAAGTTTTCCATACAAAGCACGGTCGTTCAAGGAAAATAACTCAAAAACTTAAAAACTGATTGCTCAAACTTTAGCAACTTAGCTTTTCTGTCGTCTGCTTCCCGGCAAGGAGAAACTCCCTTGAACGGCCCGGTCCACACCATTATATTCTCCTTCCCCCCCCCCCCCGGCAAACCTTGTGGGTGAGGGAACCTTCCTTCTTTTGAGAAAGAGACAGAAAAAGAGAGTAATGATATGGAGCCTTACAGCTCGTTATTGCTTACCGGGGTCTGGTGCTGCACAAAGTGTCAGATAACATATGCAAAAAGGATTACAGCATGAAATTGACAAGATGTGCGGGGCACATGAACTTTATTTATGCACGGGGTCTGTGCCCGGCTTTGTACCAAGGATTAAATGCAACAGCGGCAAGACTTGTACAAAAGGTGGTTGCCGGAAAAGCTTCCGGCAACCGCGCCCTACGGGTAAAACTTATGAAGATGTTCAATGTTCCAGGAGTTGCTCACCGGAATGCCATCTTCGGTCTCAAGGCGGACAGCGCCGGGCCTAGTGACTCGTTTCACCCGATAAGGGCCTTCCCACTTTGGCGTCAACTTGTTGGAATTCTTGGCGGACTGAACACGCCGAAGAACAAGGTCGCCTTCCTCGAAGCTTCTGGCTTTAACTTTGCGGCTATGGTAGCGACGCAAAGCTTGCTGGTAGCGAGCGGCTCGCACAGCAGCCTGAAGACGGTCTTCCTCAAGGAGCAGCGCGTTATCTTGCCGCAGCTGCTCTTGCTCGAGCTCATCATAAGCGAGCACTCGAGGCGACCCGTAAACGAGTTCCGTGGGGAGAACTGCCTCTGCTCCGTAGACTAGAGCGAAAGGTTTCTGGCCAGTGGCTCGATTTGGCGTCGTCCTGATCGACCAAAGAACCACCGGCAGCTCCTCGATCCAGTTTCTTCCGCACTTGTGCAGCCTGTCGAAAGTTCTGGTCTTGAGGCCTCGCAACACTTCAGCATTTGCCCTCTCCACTTGACCGTTGCTTCTCGGATGAGCAACAGAAGTGAAGCAGACCTTGGCGCCAAGATCTTGGACGTACTGCATGAAGGTGCGGCTCGTAAATTGCGTTCCGTTGTCGGTGATGATCCTGTTAGGGATCTCGAAACGGAAAACAATCGACCTGAAGAACTTGACTGCTGACTGTGCTGTCACCTTCCTCACTGGTTCCACTTCCGGCCACTTTGTGAACTTGTCGATGGCGACGTACAAGAACTCAAAGCCCCCGACAGCTCGGGGAAAGGGGCCGAGGATGTCGAGCCCCCAGACCGAATATGGCCAGGATAAAGGGATCGTCTGGAGAGCTTGAGCTGGCTGGTGTATCTGTTTGGAATGGAACTGGAACGCTTCACACTTGGTTACTTGTGCAGTCGCATCCTGGAGGGCTGTCGGCCAGAAGAAACCTTGTCGGAACGCTTTGCCGGCAAGTGCTCTTGCGCCAATGTGGTGACCACATATGCCTCCATGTATCTCTGCCAACAGCTGTTGTCCATCTTCCCGGTGAATGCACTTCAATTTCACACCGTTGAGTCTTATTCTGTACAGTTTGTTGTCGACAAACTTGTACATACTTGACTGCCGGGCTACTCTTTCCGCTTCTTCTTGCTCTTCGGGAAGCTCTCCTGTCTGAAGGAAACGGACAATCTGCTGCGCCCATGCTGGAGCTTGCGGCTCGACAACAAGGACTAAAGGCATATCTATTGCTGTGGGAACATCCGCTTCCACGGCAAGAACCTGTGGTTCGGACGGAGCGTGATGTTCCCCGGCAAGCTTGCCGGGGCAAAACTTGTTGGGAGTGTCTGCATCAACGGAACAAACCAAGAGGTTCGCCGGAGCAGACTGCTCCTCAGCACTCTTGGCGTCGATCTTGGGGACCTTCTTGGCGGCGGCTTCGGGAAGCTCTGCCGGAAAGTAGTCAACCGAAACCAACTTCCTCTTCTTACTCTGTCCAGTCGATGGTGTTACGGATGGTTGAGTCAGCTTGAGCACAAAGATCCCTGGTTCCACAGGTAACTTTAGTGTGGCGCACTTTGACAGGCCATCAGCAATATCGTTCTGAGCTCGTGGAACATGCTCCATTTGCAGGCCGTCAAAGTGTTCTTCTAGCTTCCTCACTTCATCAACATATGCTTCCATCAACGGACTCTGATAGTTTTTGTTTACTTGGCGGACGACCAACTGCGAGTCACCCCTGACAATGAGCTTGTTGATCCCAAGATCTGCTGCGATTCTGAGGCCGGCAAGCAAACCCTCATACTCTGCGGTATTGTTCGTTGCTTGCTCATTGGGAAAGTGCATCTGGACTATGTACTTGAGGTGCTCTCCGGTGGGTGCGATAAGCAGCACGCCAGCACCGGCGCCTTGCAGCGAGAAGGCACCATCAAAGTACATCAACCATTCTTTGTTTGCCTCTTTGACGGGGATGCTCGTTTCTGGAGTTTCTTCATCTGGTGTTGGCGTCCACTCCGCTATGAATTCTGCCAATGCTCTGCTCTGTATAGTTGAAGTGCTCTCAAACTTGAGGCCAAAGCTTGACAGTTCCAGTGCCCACTCGACAATCCTGCCTGTTGCTTCTGGATTCTGCAATATCCTCTTCAACGGAAAGCGAGTGACAACTATTATCTCATGTGCCTAGAAGTAATGGCGCAGCTTTCTCGAGGCCATGAGAAGGCCGAAAAGCAATTTCTGCACTCCAGAGTACCTTGATCTAGCCCCCTGCAGAAGGGAACTGACAAAGTAAACTGGGCGCTGCACCATTTTCTTCTGCACCTCCTTGCACGCCTGCGCAGATCCATCTTTGTCGGGACCAGAGCTTGTCGGAGAAGCCCCCTGCTTGTCGCTGGATTCACTTGCTGCGGTTGCTGGCTCATCGTCCGCCTCCCTCTCTGCTACTAACGCAGCACTAACCACTTGATTGGTTGCTACTAGATACAGCAGCAACTTCTCTTGTGGCTTAGGTGCGACAAGTATTGGAGTGGAGGACAGGTACCTCTTCAAGTCCTGCAGCGCAGCCTCCGCTTCCGGAGTCCATTTCATTGGACCTGCCTTTTTCAATATTTTGAAAAATGGCAAGGCGTGCTCAGTGGACTTAGAGATAAACCTGCTGAGAGCAGCCACGCAACCGGCAAGCCTTCGTACATCCTTGGCGCGCTTTGGTGCTTCAATCTGCTCGATGGCTTTGATCTTGTCGAGATTGGCTTCAATCCCCCGCTGTGACACAAAGAACCCGAGGAGCTTGCCGGAAGGGACTCCAAACACGCACTTCTCGGGATTGAGCTTGAGGTTGATTTTGCGCAGATTTGCAAAAGTTTCATCTAGATCTTGAATCAGAGTAGCCTTGTCCTTGCTCTTGACCACTATATCATCCATGTAGGCTTCCACATTTCTGTGTATCTGGGGCTCAAAAGCGACATGGACTACCCTTGCAAATGTTGATCCAGCATTCTTCAACCCGAAGGGCATCCGTACGAAACAGTATGTGCCACATGGGGTGATGAACGCGGTTTTCTCCTCATCTTCTTCTGCCATGAAGATCTGATGGTATCCTGAGTATGCATCAAGAAATGAAAGCAAATCACATCCAACTGTGGAGTCAACAATCTGGTCAATGCGCGGCAAGGGAAATGGGTCTTTGGGACAAGCTTTATTGACATCAGTGAAGTCTATACAAAGCCTCCATTTCCCGTTGGCCTTGCGCACGACTACAGGATTGGCCAACCACGTGGGATGGAGCACTCCTCTGACAAGGCCTGCTGCTTCCAGCTTCTTGATTTCTTCTGCAATAAACTCTTGGCGCTCCACTGCTTGCTTCCCGACTTTCTGCTTGACGGGCCACGCATGAGGACAAACAGCTAGGTGGTGCTCAATCACTTTCCTGGGAACACCGGGGATATCAGACGGTTGCCATGCAAACACGTCGACATTCGCCCGCAGGAAAGCAACGAGCGTGCTTTCCTATTTGGGGTCGAGAGTGGCACTGATGGTGAAGGTACCACCAGTGCCGTCCTCCTTGGCGGACACCTTCTTGGTCTCTGGTGGAGCTGCCATTGTCTTCTTAAACTTGCCGGTGGAGCTCGATGGTGCGTCCTCGACGGTAGCGCAGCACTCTGAAGAGGTGCGCTTGCCGGAGTGGGCATCAGAGCTCTTGCCGGACTTGGTCTTCTTCTTCCCCCCGGGAGCTTCAGCGGCAAGTGACTTGCGATCGGCTGCGGCTGCTGCCTCCCGGTAAATCTTGTCGGCGCAGATAAGGGCATCTTTCTTGTCGCCAGGGACAGAAATGACACTTATCGGGCCTGGCATCTTGAGCATGTTGTATGCATAGTGAGAGGCTGCCATGAACTTGGCGAGCGCTGGACGGCCAAGGATCCCATTGTAGGGTAATGGAAGGTCGGCAACGTCAAAAGTGACCCTCTCAGTTCTAAAGTTCAGCTCGCTGCCAAATGTGACCAGCAGCATGATCTTTCCCTTTGGCTTGCTCCTTCCTGGGTTGATTCCTTGGAATGTGCCGGTTTCTTCGAGCTCGCTGTCAGGGATCTGGAGTTTCTGGAGGACCGCGGAGGATATCAGGTTCAAGCCGGCCCCGCCGTCAACTAGCATCTTCGTGACCTTGAGGTTGCGGATAGTTGGAGAAACCAACATCGGCAAGCACCCGACCGCAGTTACGCGATCAGGGTGGTCCTCAATATCAAAGATGATAGGCGTGCTGGACCATTTCAGGGGCTTGCGTGACTCTACGGATGGCTCTGCTGCATTTACTTCCCACATCCACTGCTTGAGTTGGCGGTGCGAAGTATGCAGAGAGGCGCCACCGTCAACGCACAGGACCTTTGTGGCTTTCTGAAATTCCTGCTCGTCGGCCTCGTCATCATCCATGTCTTCATCGTCGTCGTCGTCTTCATCCTTGTCGCGGCCGCGGGGAGGTCTGTCTCCTTGCCGCTGCTTGGCCTTGCCGCGGCGTCCTCCCCGGCCGGGGCGTTTCTTGCCGGCTCCTCCAGCACCTTCCTAGGCCTTCTCCTTGTCGCCTCGCTCGTACTCAGCTTTTTGCAGCTCAACAAGCTGCTCGACCTTCTTGCAACTCTGGAGATCGTGACCCTTGGTGTGGTGGATCTTGCAATACTGCTTGCCAGAGCTGTCCTGTTTGTCGGCGGCCGCCACAGGCTGGGCCTCCTTGCCGGAGCCACCAGCTTTAGCTTCCTTAGAGCCACCTCCGTTGCCGGTCTGCTCGACAGCTAGCACTTCCTTGCCCTTCTTCCTTCTGTTGTTCCGCCGCCGGCCTTTCCTTGCCGGGGCGACATCCTCACTGTCGGATCCTCCTGCTCCTGTATTCTCTCCGGGGAGCCTCCTCCCCTCTTCAGCGCGCGCACACTTGTCGGCCAGGGCGTAAAGCTCGCTGACGTCCCTGATCTTATGCATCACCATATCCTCCCTCATCCTGCGGTTTCGCACGTTTTGATGGAACGCGCTGATGACCGTGGCAGGGTGGACATCTGGGATGTTGTGCTGTACACGGCTGAATCTTTGAATGTACTTGCGCAGGGGCTCTCCTTCCTTCTGGGCGAGCAGATGAAGGTCGCTCTCTTGGCCATGTGGCTTGTGGCCGCCTGTAAATGCGCCGACAAACTGATGGCATAGATCTGCCCAAGAGGAGATGGAGTTGTCCGGCAAGTGCATGAGCCAGGACCTGACGTTGGGCTTGAGCACCAGCGGGAAGTAGTTGGCAAGGATCTTGTCGTCCCGTCCCCCGGCAGCCTGCACCGTGATGGTGTAGATGCTAAGGAACTCCGACGGATGCGACTTGCCGTTGTACTTCTCTGGTACGTCTGGTTTGAAGTTTTTCTTGCTGGGCCACTGGACCTGCCGCAGCTCATGGGTGAACGTAGGGCAACCTACCGCATACGGCAAGTCGCCTGGCTCCCCCGGCGCGTGCATGTCGATAGAGGGCCCAGCGCGCTAGTCAGATTGACGCCGCGCTTCTCTTCGGCGCTCGATGCGAGTACGAGCGTCCTCTTATTGCCGTTCGTGGAGAACTTGGCGCTGGTTGCGACGAGCTCGTGGGTCCGACGACGCGGTGGAGCCGCTGTCGGGGTGGATCCGGCAAGTCGGCGATCTTGGCCTTCGTGCTGGAGAGTGCATGGAGGTCGCACCTCCCTCGGTCTTGTTGCCATCGGCTCGCGTCCGGCAGTCCTGCCGCGGCAGCGAGGTGCTTGGTTGCCGCGCAGTGTCGCCGTTGGCGAAGCCGATGAGGCTCTGGATAGTGGCCCTCCACTCGTCGGTCTTGTCCGCCATCGGAGGGTAATCTAGAAGCAGTTGAGCTCGCGCCAAGGCTTCTGCTGGAGTGGTGGGCGGCATCAGCGAGTGGTGCGAGGAGCGGGACATGCTCGGACTCCTAACCACGTTAGAAGGAGCAGTATCCCATCCAGGCGACCATATCTCGCTCGGGCCAGCATGTTGACGTGCATGCTGGTCTTGGACGCCACGAGAACCACCAGCTTGATCTTGGCCCAGCGAACGTATGGTGCTGTGAACGCCATGACGCTGCTGGTCCCGCGCCTCCTGAGACGGGCGCGGTGCGCGTACGGACGCCGAGGTCTGTGCCGCCTTGTCCTTGGACTTGGCCGCACTGTGAGCTCCCTCGTCGACTCCCGTTCTTCCGCCGACGTCCACTCCACCACCCGTTTGCTCCGGAGGTGGTGGAAGCGACACATACGGAACAGCTGCCTCCGAAGCCTTCTTCTTCGGTGGCATGTTGATGAAGACGATGATGATTTAGCTCGCGTGCACGCCGGATCGGGTTCACACGATCTCGACGCCCCCTACTTGGCGCGCCAAAGATGTCGGGGAAGCTGATCCACGAACACCTATGGGGACCGGCGGGCTGAGCCCCTTTCGGTTCGGAGGGGGGCGGAGGTCGCACGAAGAGCGGATCGAGGCAGTGCACACGAGCGGTTTACCCAGCTTCGGAGCTCTCCGGAGAGATAACACTCCTACTGTTGCTTGCTTGATTGTATTGAGTTCTTGCTCAGGAGCGATGAACGCTACTAGACCGAGCGTGAGAGTGTTCTTGGTGTTTCGAATGAGCCGAACCTCCTCTACGTTGCGCATGGGCCTCCTTTTATACGCTAAAGGGGTCACCGACAGGTGGCAACGTAGACTAGAGGGATAAAAATGGAAAAAGAATGCGGTAGGTACAGCTATCGCTACTGTGGACACAGTGTATCCTACCTAACCCTGACGGTAGGGGACAAGGGCATTGAATGCCCGTCTGAGTCGCCTAAACAGTGCAAAAAGTGACCGTTAGGGGCGCCACCGTTTGCCACGATGGCCTCCTCTTCATCTCCGCTTGCCACCGCGTACCCCTGGCTGCACAGGCTCCCGCCACGCGCCCCTGAGAAAGCCTCCGGGCGACACGCGGGTGGATGCGCTAGAGCGCGGGCATAGAGTGGCAGCTGGCCCCCGGCAAGTACCTTGTCGGGGTCGTCGTCTTGTCGCGTCCGGAAGCTTGTCGCTCGCCGGACCTTGCCGGGACGCGCGGTGCGTCGCGGCAAGTTTCTTGGGGTGTCGTGGTTGGCCTTCCCGGCAAGCTCCTCTTGCCAGGGCCTTGTCTCTTCCCGAAAAGCTCCTCTTGCCGGGGCCTTGTCTCTTCCTGGCAAGCTCCTCTTGCCGGGGCCTTGTCTTCTCATCTTAAATACTTTGTTCTTGAATGGCTCCAAAGGAACCAACGGAGGACCCTGGCGGTCGCCCGGCAAGCCTTGCCGCGGGGCGCTGCAACTGCCCGTGCACAAGTTCGGGATACTAGGGTACCCCTACTCTAGTACACCGACAGAGTTGAGCATGAATATTATTTGATCATGTTTATTGTGATACGGTTATACATTTAAAGTTAGAGAATAATTGTTATTCTGTTTACATGAATAAGACCTTCGATGGTCATACACCCAATGAAAATAGTTTGTTGGATCTCGATCATAGTGATACACATATTCATAATATTGAAGCCAAAAGATGCAAAGTTAATAATGATAGTGCAACTTATTTGTGGCACTGCCGTTTGGGTCATATCGGTGTAAAGCGCATGAAGAAACTCCATAAAGATGGATTTTCCGAATCACTTGGTTATGAATCATTTGATGCTTGCGAACCGTGCCTTTTGGGCAAGATGACTAAAACTCTGTTCTCCGGAACAATGGAATGAGCTACTGACTTATTGGGAATAATACATACCGATGTATGCGATCCAATGAGTGTTGATGCTCGTGGAAAGTATCGTTATTTTCTGACCTTCACAAGATGATCTCAGCAGATATGGGTATATCTACTTGATGAAACATAAGTCTCAAATAGTTGAAAGGTTCAAAGAATTTTAGAGTGAAGTGGAAATCATCGTAACAAGAAAATAAAGTTTCTATGATCTGATCATAGAGATGAATATTTGAGCTACGAGTTTGGCCTTCATTTCAAACAATATGTAATAGTTTCACAACTCACTCCATATGGAACACCAAAGCGTAATGGTGTGTGCGAACGTCGTAACCGCACTTTATTGGATATGGTGCGATCTATGATGTATCTTACCGATTTACCACTATCGTTTTGGGGTTATGCATTAGAGATAGCTGCATTCACTTTAAATAGGGCACCATCTAAATCCGTTGAGACGACACCGTATGAACTATGGTTTAGCAGTAAACCTAAGCTATCGTTTATTAAAATTTGGAGTTGCGATGCTTATGTGAAAAAGGTTTCAACCTAATAAGCTCGAACCCAAATCGGAGAAGTGCGTCTTCATAGGATACCCAAAGGAAACTGTTGGGTACACCTTCTATCACAGATCCGAAGGCAAAACATTCGTTGCTAAGAATGGATCCTTTCTAGAGAAGGAGTTTCTCTTGAAAGAAGTGAGTGGGAGGAGAGTAGACCTTGATAAGGTAATTTGTACCTTCTCCCGAATTGGAAAGTAGTTCATCACATAAATCAGTTCTAGTGATTCCCACACCAATTAGTGACGAAGCTAATGATGATGATCATGAAACTTCAGATTAAGTTACTACAAAACCTCATAGGTCTTCCAAAGTAAAATTCGCACCAGAGTGGTATGGTAATCCTGTTCTGGAAGTCATGTTACTAGACCATGATGAACCTACGAACTATGAGGAAGCGATGATGAGCCCAGATTCCGCGAAATGGCTTGAGGCCATGAAATCTGAGATGGGATCCATGTATGAGAACAAAGTGTGGACTTTGGTGGAGTTGCCCGATGATCAGCAAGCCATATTATATAAATGGATCTTCAAGAGGAAGACAGACGCTGATAGTAGTGTTACTATCTACAAAGCTCGACTTGTCGCAAAAAGGTTTTCGACAAGTTCAAGGTGTTGACTACAATGAGTTTTTCTCAACTGTAGCGATGCTTAAGTCTGTCCGAATCATGTTAGCAACTGCCACATTTTATGAAATATGGCAAATGGATGTCAAAACTGCATTCCTTAATGGTTTTCTTAAAGAAGAGTTGTATATGATGCAACCAGAAGGTTTTCTCAATCCTAAAGGTGCTAACAAAATGTGCAAGCTCCAGCGATCCATCTATGGACTTGGACTGGTGCAAACATCTCAGAGTTGGAATATACGCTTTGATAAGTTGATCAAAGCATATAGTTTTATACAGACTTGCGGTCAAGCCTGTATTTACAATAAAGTGAGTGGGAGCACTACCGCCTTTCTGATAAATATATGTGAGTAACATATTGTTGATCAGAAATGATGTAGAATTTTTCTGGAAAGCATAAAGGAGTATTTGAAAGGAGTTCTTTAAAAAAGAACCCCAGTAAAGCTACTTACATATTGAGCATCAAGATCTATTGAGATAGATCAAGATGCTTGATAAGTTTTTCAATAAGTACATACCTTGTCAGGTTTTTTGAAGTAGTTCAAAATGGAACAGTCAAAGAAAGAGTTCTTGCCTGTGTTTCAAAGGTGTGAAATTGAGTAAGACTCAAATCCCGACCACGGCAGTAAATAGAAAAGAGAATGAAAGTCATTCCCTATGCCTCAATCATAGGTTCTATAAAGTATGCTATGTACCAGACCTATTGTATACCTTGCTCTGAATTTGGCAAGGGAGTACAATAGTGATCTAGGAGTAGATCACTGAACATTGGTCAAGAATATCCTTAGTGAGGACTAAGGAAATATTTCTCGATTATGGAGGTGATAAAAGAGCCCGTCGTAAAGAGTTACATCTGTGCAAGCTTTTACACTGATCCAGATAACTCTAAGTCTCAATCTAGATACATATTGAAAGTGGGAGCAATTAGCTAGAGTAGCTCCGTGTAGAGCATTGTAGACATAGAATATTTGCAAAATACATACGGCTCTGAATATGACAGACCCGTTGACTAAGCTTCTCTCACGAGCAAAACATGATCACACCTTAGTACTCTTTGGGTGTTGATCGCATAGCGATGGGAACTAGATTATTGACTCTAGTAAACCCTTTGGGTGTTGTTCACATGATGATGTCAACTATGGGTGTTAATCATATACAGATATGAATATTGATGTTAAATCACATGGCGATGTGAACTAGATTATTGACTCTAGTGCAAGTGGGAGACTGAAGGAAATATGCCCTAGAGGCAATAATAAAGTTATTATTTATTTCTTTCTTTCATGATAAATATTTATTATTCATGCTAGAATTGTATTAACCGGAAACATAATACATGTGTGAATACATAGACAAACATAGTGTCACTAGTATGCCTCTACTTGACTAGCTTGTTGATCAAAGATGGTCGTGTTTCCTAGCCATACACATGAGTTGTCATTCGATTAGCGAGATCACATCATTAGAAGAATGATGTGATTGACTTGACCCATTCCGTTAGCTTAGCACTTGAACGTTTAGTATGTTGCTATTGATTTCTTCATGACTTATACATGTTCCTATGACTATGAGATTATGCAACTCTCGTTTACCGGAGGAACACTTTGTGTGCTACCAAACGTCACAATGTAACTGGGTGATTATATAGGAGCTCTACAGGTGTCTCCGAAGGTACATGTTGAGTTGGCGTATTTTGAGATTAGGATTTGTCACACCGATTGTCGGAGAGGTATCTCTGGGCCCTCTCGGTAATGCACATCACTATAAGCCTTGCAAGCAATGTAGCTAATGAGTTAGTTACGGAATGATGCATTACGTAACGAGTAAAGAGACTTGCCGGTAACGAGATTGAACTAGGTATTGAGATACCGACGATCGAATCTCGGGCAAGTAACATACCGATGACAAAGGGAACAACGTATGTTGTTATGCAGTTTGACAGATAAAGATCTTCGTAGAATATGTGGGAGCCAATATGGGCATCCAGGTCCCGCTATTGGTTATTGACCGGAAACGTGTCTCGGTCATGTCTACATAGTTCTCGAAACCGTAGGGTCCGCACGCTTAACGTTTCATTGACGATATAGTATTATATGAGTTATGTATGTTGGTAACCGACTGTTGTTCGGAGTCCCGGATGAGATCATGGTCATGACGAGGAACTCTGAAATGGTCCGGAGATAAAGTTTGATATATGGGATAATAGTGTTTGATCTCTGGAAGGGTTCCGGAATTCACCGGAAGGGGTTCCAGATGTTTCCCGAAATGTTTGGGCATGAGAACACGTTATTTGGGCCAAAGGGGAAAGCCCACAAGGTTTTTGGAAAGTGCAAAAGGATGTTTTGTGGAGTCCAAGGGCCAGACACCAGGGTCCCTGGCGTCTGGCCCTGGAGTCCGAGAAGGAATCTTGCCTTTCGGGTGAAACCGACTTTGTGGAGGATTTTACTCCAATTTTCGACCCCAGGGCTCAACATATAAATAGAGGGGCAGGGCTAGCACCAAAGATACATCAAGAAACACCAAGCCGTGTGCCGGCAACCCAGTCCCCTCTAGTTTATCCTCCGTCATAGTTTCTGTAGTGCTTAGGCGAAGCCTGTTGGGGAACGTAGCAGAAATTCAAAAAAATTCCTACGAATCACCAAGATCTATCCATGGAGAGACTAGCAACGAGAGAGAGGAGTGCATCTACATACCCTTGTAGATCGCTAAGCGGAAGCGTTCAAGAGAACGGGGTTGAAGGAGTCATACTCGTCGTGATCCAAATCACCGGAGATCCTAGTGCCGAATGGACGGCACCTCCGCGTTCAACACACGTGCAGCCCGGTGACGTCTCCAATGCCTTGATCTAGCAAGGAGAGAGGGAGAGGCTGAGGAAGACTCCATCCAGCAGCAGCACAATGGCGTGGTGGTGATGGAGGAGCGTGGTAATCCAGCAGGGCTTCGCCAAGCACTGCGAGAGACGAGGAGAAAGAGAGGTAGGGCTGCGCTAGGGAGAGGTGGAAACTCTTGTGTTTGCAGCCCCAAAGACCTCAACTATATATAGGGGAGAGGGAGGGGGCTGCGCCCCCTTTAGGGTTCCCACCCCAAGGGGTGCGGCAGCCCTAGATCCCAACTAGGGTGCGGCCAAGGGGGGAGAGGGGGGAAACTTGCCCCCCAAGTAAGGTGGAGGCACCCCTCCCCAAACCCTAGGCGCCTTGGGCCCTTGTGGGGGGCGCACCAGCCCACCTGGGGCTGGTCCCCTCCCACACTTGGCCCATGCAGCCCTCCGGGGCCGGTGGCCCCACTTGGTGGACCCCCTGGACCCTCCCGGTGGTCCCGGTACGTTACCGATAACACTCAAAACTTTTCCGGTGACCAAAACATGACTTCCCATATATAAATCTTTACCTCCGGATCATTCCGGAACTCCTCGTGACGTCCGGGATATCATCCGGGACTCCGAAAAACATTCGGTAACCACGTATATCTATTCCCTATAACCCTAGCGTCATCGAACCTTAAGTGTGTAGACCGTACGGGTTCGGGAACTATGCAGACATGACCGGGACGTTCTCCGGTCAATAACCAACAGCGGGATCTAGATACCCATGTTGGCTCCCACATGTTCCACGATGATCTCATCGGATGAACCACGATGTTGAGGATTCGATCAATCCCATATACAATTCCCTTTGTCTAGCGGTATTGTACTTGCCCGAGATTCGATTGTCGGTATGCCGATACCTTGTTCAATCTCGTTACCGGCAAGTCTCTTTACTTGTTCCGTAACACATCATCCTGTGATCAACCCCTTGGTCACATTGTGCACATTATGATGATGTCCTACCGAGTGGGCCCAGAGATACCTCTCCGTCACACGGAGTGACAAATCCCAGTCTCGATTCGTGCCAACCCAACAGACACTTTCGGAGATACCCGTAGTGCACATTTATAGCCACCCAGTTACGTTGTGACGTTTGGCACACCCAAAGCATTCCTACGGTGTCCGGGAGTTGCACAATCTCATGGTCTAAGGAAAAGACACTTGACATTTAGAAAAGCTTTAGCATACGAACTACACGATCTTTGTGCTAGGCTTAGGATTAGGTCTTGTCCATCACATCATTCTCCTAATGATGTGATCCCGTTATCAACGACATCCAATGTCCATGGTCAGGAAACCGTAACCATCTATTGATCAACGAGCTAGTCAACTAGAGTCTTACTAGGGACATGGTGTTGTCTATGTATCCACACATGTATCTGAGTTTCCTATCAATACAATTATAGCATGGATAATAAACGATTATCATGAACCAGGAAATATAATAATAACCAATTTATTATTGCCTCTAGGGCATATTTCCAACAAAGCCCTGCGGAGATTGTTCTTCACCAACACCGTCACCACGCCGTCGTGCTGCCGGAACTCATCTACTACTTTGCCCGTCTTGCTGGATCGAGAAGGCGAGGACGTCATTGAGCTGAACTTGTGCAGAACTCGGAGGTGCCGTGCGTTCGGTACTTGGATCGGTCGGATCATGAAGATGTACGACTACATCAACCGCGTTGATAAATGCTTCCGCTTAGCAATCTTCAAGGGTATGAAGATACACTCCCCCTCTCGTTGCTATGCATCACCATGATCTTGTTTGTGCATAGGAAAATTTTGAAATTACTACGTTCCCCAACAGTGGCATTCGAGCCAGGTTTTATGTGTAGATGTTATATGCACGAGTAGAACACAAGTGAGTTGTGGGCGATACAAGTCATACTGCTTACCAGCATGTCATACTTTGGTTCGGTGGTATTGTTGGATGAAGCGGCCCGGACAGACATTACGCGTACGCTTACATGAGACTAGTTCTACCGACGTGCTTTGCACACAGGTGGCTGGCGGGTGTCTGTTTCTCCAACTTTAGTTGAACCGAGTGTGGCTACGCCCGGTCCTTGAGAAGGTTAAAACAACACTAACTTGACGAACTATCGTTGTGGTTTTGATGCGTAGGTAAGAACGGTTCTTGCTCAGCCCATAGCAGCCACGTAAAATTTGCAACAACAAAGTAAAGGACGTCTAACTTGTTTTTGCAGGGAATGTTGTGATGTGATATGGTCAAGACGTGATGCTGTATTTTATTGTATGAGATGATCATGTTTTGTTGAAGTTATCGGCAATTGGCAGAAGCCTTATGGTTGTCTCTTTATTGCATAAGATGCAAGCGCCAAATAATTGCTTTACTTTATCGCTATGCAATAGCAATAGTTGCAAGAGCAATAGTTGGTGAGACGACCATGTGAAGACACATTGATATAGATCAAGATGATGGAGATCATGGTGTCGTGCCAGTGACGATAGAGATCATTAAAGTACTTTGGAGATGGAGATTAAAGGCACAAGATGATCATGGCCATATCATGTCACATATTTTGATTGCATGTGATGTTTATCTTTTATACATCTTATTTTGCTTAGTTCGGTGGTAGCTTTATAAGATGACCTCGCACTAAATTATCAAGAAGTGTTCTGCCTGAGTATGCACCATTGCATAAGTTCTTCGTGCTGAGACACCACGTGATGATCGGGTGTGATAGGCTCTACGTTCAAATACAATGGGTGCAAAACAGTTGCACACGTGGAATACTCAGGTTAAACTTGACGAGCCTAGCATATACAGATATGTCCTCGGAACACGGAGATCAAAATGTAGAACGTGAATCATATCGTAGATATGATCAACATAGTGATGTTCACCATTGAAACTACTCCATCTCACGTGATGATCGGACATAGTTTAGTTGATTTGGATCACGTGATCACTTAGATGACTAGAGAGATGTCTGTTTAAGTGGGAGGTCTTAAGTAATATGATTAATTGAACTTAAATTTATCATGAACTTAGTCCTGGTAGTATTTTGCAAATTATGTTGTAGATCAATACCTTGCGTTGTTGCTTTCATATGTTTATTTTGATATGTTCCTAGAGAAAATTGTGTTGAAAGATGTTAGTAGCAATTATGTGGATTGGATCCGTGATCTGAGGTTTATCCTCATTGCTGCGCAGAAGAATTATGTCCTTGATGCACCGCTAGGTGACAGACCTATTGCAGGAGCAGATGCAGACATTATGAATGTTTGGCTAGCTAAATATAATGACTACTTGATAGTTTAGTGCACCCTGCTTAACGGCTTAGAATCGGGACACCGAGAAGTATCCCGATTATTGTCACTTCGGGGTTGTTGGATCATAACACATAATAGGTGACTATAGACTTGCAAGATAGGATCAATAACACACATATATTCATGAAAACATAATAGGTTCAGATCTGAAATCATGGCACTCAGGCCCTAGTGACAAGCATTAAGCATAGCAAAGTCATAGCAACATCAATCTCAGAACATAGTGGATACTAGGGATCAAACCCTACCAAAACTAACTTGATTACATGGTAAATCTCATCCAACCCATCACCGTCCAGCAAGCCTACGATGGAATTACTCACGCACGGCGGTGAGCATCATGAAATTGGTGATGGAGGATGGTTGTTGACAACGACGGCGACGAATCCCCCTCTCCGGAGCCCCGGACATACTCCACATCAGCCCTCTCGAGAGAGATTAGGGCTTAGCGGCGGCTCCGTGTCATGAAACGCGATGAAACTTTCTCTCCGATTTATTTTCTCCCCGAGACGGTATATATGGAGTTGGAGTTGAGGTCGGAGGAGCTCCAGGGGGGCCACAAGATAGGAGGGTGTGCCCTAGGGGGGCCCGCCCCCCTGTCTCGTGGACAGCCCGTGGGCCCCCTGGCCTTGATTCTTTTGCCAAAAATTCTTTTTAATTCTGAAAAGTGCCTCCGTGGATTTCCAGGACATTCTGAGAACTTTTCTTTTCTACACATAAAATAACATCATGGCAGTTCTGCTGAAAACAGCGTCAGTCCGGGTTAGTTTCATTCAAATCACGCAAGTTAGAGTCCAAAACAAGGGCAAACATGTTCGGAAAAGTAGATACGTCGGAGACGTATCATATACATGTTGCTGTTTGAAAATAGAAAGTTTATCGATGTTGCAAAAATTCCCGAGGAAAGTTAGAAGGTGATAAAATGTTGAATTTTTTTGCATAATAAGCTCTGATAAAGTTTCTGCAGTGTGGTAGAATTTCATAATGTTTGGAGTTGAATAAGTATTAATACTCTTGCATTCTTTACAGACTGTACTGTTTTGGCAGATTGCTGTTATGTGTGCATTGTTTGCATATGTTTGCTTGTTTAATGATTCTATTTGAGGATGGGAGTATTAAATATGCAGAGGCATTTAGTATGCAATGGGAGTATTAAATTTTCATTGGTTTATACTAACTTATCTCACGAGTTCTTGTTGAGTTTTGTGTGGATGAAGCTTTTGAGATTTAGGAAAACCGTGATATGAGAGGAATTAAGGAGACACAAAAGCTCAAGCTTGGGGATGCCCAAGGCATCCCAAGATAATATTCAAGAAGTCTCAAGCATCTAAGCTTGGGGATGCCCCGGTAGGCATCCTACCTTTCTTCTTCAACAATTATCGGTTAGTATCAGTTCAGCCCAAGTTTTTGCTTCTTCACATGAGTTGTGCTATTCTTAGAATGCCATTTTATTTTTGATTTGCTTGTTGTTTCAATAAAGTAATTAGATCTGGAAGTTTTAAATAAAATAGAGTCCTCAAATAGTTGCCAAGGAGGCTAAGTAAGCAGCATTCACATCCCGTCAATGAATCTCTTTTCTTTGGAATTGCTCTTGTGCTTCACTTATATCCTATGAGTAAATTGTTGAATAAATTGAATGTAATGAAGTTGAAATCATATCATGCCTAGTGGTAGCTTCACATTGGGTTAAGAAAGTGAAATCTTTTGAGGCTTGACAATCACAATGTTGGTCATACAAGCAATTCACGAATAATTAGTATAAGTGTAACGCCCACGATGCGGCTATATCTCTCACGTGTTGAGGCACGACTTAGAGGCATAACCGCATTGTAGGTTTTTTCGCAAGAAGGGTCATCTTCACACAATCCCATGTAATGAACAAGAATTGGATAAAGAGAGTTGGCTTACAATCGCCACTTCACACAATACATAAATAAATCCATACATCATTCAAAATACACTCATAGACCGACTACGGTCAAATCCAAATGAAAAGAAGATAACCCCAAATGCTAGATCCCCGATCGTCCCAATTGGGCTCCACTACTAATCATCCAGAATCGAAACATAGTAATGACCAAGGTCCTCGTCGAACTCCCACTTGAGCTTGGTTACATCACTTGCACTGGTATCCTCGGCACCTGCAACTATTTTGGTAGAATCTGTGAGTCATGAGGACTCAGCAATCTCACACCTGCGAGATCAAGACTATTTAAGCTCATGGGTAGGAAAAGCGTAAGGTGGTGGAGCTGCAGCAAGCACTAAGCATATATGGTGGCTAACATACGCAAGTAAGAGCGAGAAGAGAAGCAACGCATCAGTCGAGAAGCTAGAAGTGATCAAGAAGTGATCTTGTAACTACTTACGTTCATACATAACCCAAACCGTGTTCACTTCCCGGACACCGCCGAAAAGAGACCATCACGGCTACACGTGCGGTTGATGCATTTTAATTAAGTCAAGTGTCAAGTTCTCTACAACCGGACATTAACAAATTCCCATCTGCCACATAACCACGGGCACAGCTCTCGAAAGTTTATACCCTGCAGGGCTGTCCCAACTTAGCCCATCACAAGCTCTCACGGTCAACGAAGGATATTCCATATCCCGGGAAGACCCGACCAGTCTCGGAATCCCGGATAAGACAGGCTACGAGTAAAACCAGACTTCGAGTTTCCCCGAGGTGGCCCCGCAC
>NC_041391.1:452697516-452711805 GCF_002162155.2 Triticum dicoccoides
TAAAATAAAGATGACCCTCGGGCTCGCGAAAAACCAAGGGAAAGGTATAGGTGGTAGGTAGTCAAATGGTAAAACCAAGGTTGGGCCTTGCTGGAGGAGTTTTATTCAAAGCAAACTGTCAAGGGGGTCCCATAAATCACCCAACCACGTAAGGAACACAAAATCAAGGAACATAACACCGGTATGACAGAAACTAGGGCGGCAAGAGTGGAACAAAACACCAGGCATAAGGCCGAGGCTTCCACCTTTTACCAAGTATATAGGTGCATTAATTAAAATAAGAGATATTGTGATATCCCAAAATATCCATGTTCCAACTAGGAACAAACTTCATCTTCACCTGCAACTAGCAACGCTACAAGAGGGGCTGAGCAAAAGCGGTGACATAGCCAAACAACGGTTTGCCAGGAAAGGATGGTTAGAGGTTTGACATGACAACATGGGAGGCATGATAAACAAGCGGTAGGTAGTGCAAAACTAGCGATAGAGCAAACAACTAGCAAAGCAAAGATAGAAGTGATATCGAGGGTATGGTCATCTTGCCTGAAATCCCGATGCACAAACACCAGAAAGAAGCAAACAAGATGGTAAACAAGCAAGCATGAGCATGGCATGATGCACAAACAAGTATGATGCATGTCCATTTAATGAGGTATGGCATGGCAAAGTGCACAAACAAAACTACAAGTTAAGTGGAGCTCAATATGCAACGAGTTGCATATTCACGAAACACCACTTTTAATTATTAAGTTAACTCTCGTTTATGTACCCAACAATATTAAATGTTGTTAAACATGGCAAGAGGTGAAGCATAATTAAACTAATAATTTAAGCAAGTTTAAATGAGGACGGAAACACAAACAACAATTCCAGAAAATCCCCATATGTTATCTAGCAATTTAATGCAACAACAATTTTAAACATTTTTTAATGTTGTTATCATGATGCGGATGAGGTATGCAAGTTATATGCAATTTTTATGAAAATGTTGACATGATCATGTTATGAAGCATTAGTCACTGTGGTGGAAAGAAAGGGTGCCACGGCAACGAATTAAAAAATGATGCCACGACAACATATCGATTCCGGTAGCTCATGGAGATACCTATGCAAAAGGAAGTGTGACATTAGCGAATCATGCAAGATGGTGGGGTGCTCCCGGATGCCGGGTTCCCATGGGTCGACGGCATGGCAAACAAGGAGGAATGTGCAAGGATCAACTCGGACACGGTGAAAGCACGTGCATCTCATACAACACACATGCATTCCTTCGCGGGCGTCATCTCGGGGTTATACCTTTGAAGCATCAAAGGAAGTAGTGGTACTCGCGGGTCGTGGTGGAAGTAGTCGTTCACGTTTTGTAGTCGTACATGTCGGCGGTAGTGGAAGTAGTGGTGCATGGCAACGGTAGTTGTACACGTTTTCGTAGATGTTCAGGTCGACGGTAGTGGTACACGTTTTGTAGACGAACTTTGACGGAACATGGGTGTCATGGTACTTGGCGATATCCGGGATGATCTTGAGTCATCCTGCGTAGAGATACTTGGTGGATTCGTGTAGTTGAACTTGACGAAACGGGTCTCCCAAAGACGTCGTGGTACTTGGCGCTACTCCCTGCTCGGTGGTCGTTGGACTTGGCGTCAATAGCAACAGCAAGGAGGTGATGGTGGTGGTTCGATAGTCTTGGCCGCAAAGGTGGTTGTAGCCACGAAAGGCCGTTGGAGAGGAAGCAGGGGCGCGTGGAGGGCTATGGCGGGCACGGGTCTGTCGGACGTGCTACTGCGGCTGATGATGATGTAGAGGAGAGCTTGGGGTTGGCCCTGGCGTCAACTTGACAAGGGAGATGGTGGAGGTTGGTGCATGTGTTCGTCGGACGTCACGGACGACGCCAGAACGAGGCATGAGGAGGAGCAGGAGGGAAGCAACGGGGTGAAGAGGTCGGGCGCGCCGACGAGGACGGGCAGCGGAATGACGCGAGGTCGCAGGGAGGCGGGCGACGGAGCAAGGTGGTGGTGGTGGTGGCCGCAGGCCGGCTCGATCCGGCGGATCCAGCAGCTGGGGTCAGGGAAGAGGCTGGAGATGTGAGGACGGGCAGGTTGGCGATGAGAGGTGAGCGATGCGGGGCTTCTGCTAGGCATGGAGGAAGACGGTTGTGGGCGCAGATGCTCGAGGAGCTCCTCTCCTCGGGCGCTCGGGTGATGAGGATTTGGCGAGGAGGCACATGACAAGGAAGCAGGCGATGCAGCGGGGTGATGAGGATGGACGGTGCCGGCGCAGATGAGGAAGGAGGGCGGCGTCACTAACAGGGGAGGTGCGCCATGGGGATCGAGCGCGGGAGCTCCTCCTGGCGCTAGCTGTGTGCATGCGTGTGTGTGGCGACGGAGTGGGAGGACGAGGGAGCGAGTGATCGAGGGGAGAGGGATGAGGGGATCGAGCAGCTAGGGTTAGGAGGGGTTGCTGGGCTCAAGTGGTCGGCTGGGCCTTGGAGGGTTAGCTGGGCCGCTGGACTCCCTTCTCCCTCTTAATTCTTTAGCAGAAAAGAATCAGAGAGAAGAAAAAGAAAGAGTGGATTAGGGAAAGAAGTCGGACATGGGGATTATTTTCCTGGACTCACAAAAATGAGCTTTATCCAAGAAAATAGAAGTTGGCGCAAAAGCAAGATTTAAATTCGAACTCATATGAATTTAATTCAAATGGTTTGAACTAGGACAAGGTTTAGGAGAGGCTAAAATGTTGAGATTTTTTATGGAGCTCCGGAAAGTGAAGAAAGAAATTAGGGCAAAGTTTGGGGACCAAATTTGAAGCAGAAAACGAATGAAATTATTTTGCAAGTGTGTTTATGGGTGATTCCGAAATAGTGGAATATTTAATATAGCTCCCTAAAAATATTGAGAGACTTTTATATGTTGTAAAGAGATATCACCATGTGCATTTCCCTCGATTTAAATGGATCGAAGATCCATGCAATTTATTTAGCTGAGTTTTTAAAAGGATTGCATGATGAGATGATGCAATGTAAAAGATGCAATGAGATGAGATGCATGAACAAAATGCAAAACAGAAGACAAAAACCCAACCACGAAGGAAATAACATATCACATAGCCGGAAATGGCAAGAGTTGGAGTTACAATTATAGAAAGTTAAATCCGGGGCGTTACAACACTCCACCACTACAAGAGGATCTCATCCCGAGATCTAGGATGGCACCGGAGAGAAACGGAAGAGGAAGAGAAGAGGTAAAACTAAGTTGCTTCTTTGACCAATGAGTGAAACCACGAACCTTGAGAGGTTGAACAAATTGAAAAGAAACAAAACAACGGAGATGACCAAGATTGCAAATAGTTTGTTGGACAAGAGGAACAAGGAATTTGATGAGAACCAAGAGCTTAGTGGACAAGGTAGATTTTGAAGCCACTCCGGTTAAAATTAGCTGGACAAGGAATAAGAATAAAGAATTCGGGCAGCACACCGGTTGAAAAGAGAAGCATGACTTGATAAGATGAAAGAACTTGAATGAGAACACAACACTCCGGTTAAATGGATGAGCAAGAAAATAACGCGATCTTGACAAAACGAGGTGATTTGTGAAGAGAGCAACATCACAATGTGTCCGGAATGAAAGAATAGAAGCTAGATTGTTGGGATAAAGGGATGGAGAAGAAAATGACATATTCTACCACCAATGAACTTGGAAAGCATCCTTGCAAAGAAGAATTGAACGGAGTTGTTGGAAAATCAACAACGAAAAGCACAAGCTTGTTGTGGGCTTATGGCAAACATCTCAAAATGATGAGGTGACCACCGTCCACTAACAGAAACAATTGATTGGGTGAGATCAATGAAGATAAGAGAAACTTCTTTCACCAAGAGGATAACTGGAGAACTTGGGTCATTGATAAGCACCACAATTAGCAACATTCCTTCGGGAAGGCTTTTAGGTGAAATCTTTACCAAAGATAACTCCAAGGAAGAAAATGATTGGTTTAGATATCTCATTCCTGACACTTGTGAATCATGAAGCATGAAGAAAATTGTCAAAATGACATAATACCACCTCAAAAGATAAGGGAACAAAAGTTGCATTCCAGAATGCAAGAAGAATACTTGAATCCTCCAACAAGAATCTTGAAGAACACTGCCAGAATGAATTAAATCCTTGATGAACCACCATGACGAAACTCCGGTATCAAAAGGATGGTGGAAAGAAGGAGAAGTTGAAAACACAAGGTGAAGCCTTGCGATGATTGGATGGAGGTTCGCGATGATATAACCGAGAAAACTTGGAACTCCAGAAAAAGCAAAGATGAAACAATTGAAACCGATAATTTTGCTGAACCTCCGGAAAAATAATTGTATCACCTCAAGGAATTAAGAATAAGATTTACATTGTGTTTATCCTTCATCAAATTTAATTGATGACAAGCAATGGATTTGGCATACTACTTATTCTCATTGAAAAATGATTACAGATAGAGATATAGCGCAAACTTGAGGAAGGTCTTCAACAACCACTAGTAGGATTGAAACAACGAAAGAACGAATGAATTGATACGATAATGAAAGAAGAGAAATCTTGAACAAACCACCGTAAGAATTGAAAATGAAAGTAGCAAAAGCACAATTCACCGGGAAGAATTGGAAAATGAATGAAGATACTTGAGGGGATTAAGATACATGAGAACGAAGAGATCATGAACTGATTAGAGGATATTTGAATGATGCACCGGTAAGATTTGGAGAACGATAGCTACATGCTGAGAATGAAGAATTATGACGTGATGGCCTTCAGAGGAAAGAAATGGAAACAACTCATGAAATGCTCCGGATGGTTGAAAAGAATTGTCACAATCAAAAACAATTATGAGAGGATGGCATCAAGCTTGAACTACGCATCTTTGGAAGAACGGGTAAGGATTTAAGAGTAACTCTTCTTCGGTCTTCAAAATCCGAGAATGAAGATGAGAAACACCACCATGAATTGTTGAGATACTCCGGGAGAATGAAAAAAACAAAAGGTTGAGCCAACACTGAAAAAATAATTTGAAATTGATCTTGGAAAACATCTGACTGATGAGATTCATTCTTATGTCAAACTTGCAAATGAATTTGAGAATCGCTCCTGAAAGAATTAGAAGATAATATCCTGGGAAAAGACTTGTGGGTTAGGGCCCACTCGAAAGAAACATCATTGAAGGATTGCTTGAAGAGATTGCACCGGTAGAATTAAATGGCTTGAATGAGATAACAATCTCCAAATAGCTTGAACAGATTAAGAATGGAAACACAAATCTTCTGAGATATCTTCAACACTCTGAAACAAATGAATAACAAGAGTTGAGTGATTGAGAGGTGCACCGGCATGGGAAACATTTGAAACGAGGAAAGGGATATGATCAACACCGAAAACTTGAGTTAAATCCACCGGAAAAGAATACTAGAATGAAGAATGATGAACTTGAAGCTCGTGAGCATCTTCATCTGGGATCACTCGATCAGAACATTGCTTGAAAAGAGTGAAGATACTTCACATGAATAAATGGATACTAGATTAAGAAATCTGAGTCCTTGAAGAAAAGGGTGGGAGGGCGGGAAACAAAGGCAACTTGGAACGGATGTAAGAAACACCGTTGAGAAAACTTAGAAATGATCTTGCGGATGGGGAGAATGATGGGATCATCTCGAAGAGAAGCGCACCGGTTGGAAATAGAATTGGGATGACGAACTCGGTAAACAAGAAGGATTAGTATTCACATAGGAATATGAGAACACCGCTTAGGAAAGGTATGGAATCAACACTTGACTTCGAAGCAACTCGAATACCACAAATAAAACAAAACAAAAGGACTTGGCTCGCAGAATAAGCCGAAAACAAACATATGATAGATCCCGTATCGTATCATGTGTCTGTTGGAAATATATCCTACGAGATACTTGAATTCCCACTTATAAACTCCCGAAACTTTCTGGTTATGTAATCTGGTGTTAGGGATATAGGGGAAGCAATATATCTCACCCAGAATAACAATACCTACATCCAGCTGTATCCATCCGTCAACACATAACCAAGAAACCTTCGGAAATCATGTACCTCAACCTTCAAAAAGCATCCGTTATACGAGTTATGGCAATACTCCCGAACTCCCCAGTACTGGGTGGCGTCGAGATTATCTCACCAACAACTGCATAAAAGAGATTTTCAATGTCGGCGAAACTCAGGTATTCCAGAACTGCAACGATAAAATTGTGATGACAACACCTCGGAGCTCAACTCCTCGGGACACTGCCACAACCCCTAAATGTCAGGAGGCACCAAGAACATTGTTCTCGTCACAAGACTATAGGAACGATTCCAAGATACCCGCGTGATCCTAAATTTTTTTTAGAGAAATCTGAGGAGAAGAAAGTCAAATCATCTACGTCAGGAGACCTCACCAGAGCGACGAAGGGACTGAGGAGTACAAAGAATCATACTCTCCGATATATATAATCCTAAGACTCAAAACATTTTTGTTCTAGACTCAACAACGCCAGCGATTCAATCAAGCAGGGGGCTCCTAAGTCGGGGATGGCTCTGATTACCAACTTGTAACGCCCACGATGCGGCTATATCTCTCACGTGTCGAGGCACGACTTAGAGGCATAACCGTATTGTAGGTTTTGTCGCAAGAAGGGAAGTCTTCACACAATCCCATGTAATGAACAAGAATGGGATAAAGAGAGTTGGCTTACAATCACCACTTCACACTATACATAAATAAATCCATACATCATTCAAAATACACTCATAGACCAACTACGGTCAAATCCAAATGAACAGAAGATAACCCCAAATACTAGATCCCCGATCGTCCCAATTGGGCTCCACTACTGATCATCCGGAAACGAAACATAGTAACGACCAAGGTCCTCGTCGAACTCCCACTTGAGCCCGGTTACATCACTTGCACTGGTATCCTCGGCACCTGCAACTTTTTTGGTAGAATCTGTGAGTCACGGGGACTCAGTAATCTTACACCCGCGAGATCAAGACTATTTAAGCTCATGGGTAGGAAAATGGTAAGCTGGTGGAGCTACAGCAAGCACTAAGCATATATGGTGGCTAACATACGCAAGTAAGAGCGAGAAGAGAAGCAACGCATCAGTCGAGAAGCTAGAAGTGATCAAGAAGTGATCCCGAAACTACTTACACTCATACATAACCCAAACCTTGTTCACTTCCCGGACTCCACCGAAAAGAGACCATCACGTCTACACACGCGGTTGATGCATTTTACTTAAGTCAAGTGTCAAGTTCTCTACAACTGGACATTAACAAATTCCCATCTGCCACATAACCACGGGCACGGCTCTTGAAAGTTCATACCCTGCAGGGGTGTCCCACCTTAGCCCATCACAAGCTCTCATGGTAAATGAAGGATATTCCTTCTCCCAGGAAGACCAGATCAGTCTCGGAATCCCGGTTTACAAGACATTTCGACAATGGTAAAACAAGACCAGCAAGACCACCCGACTGTGCCGACAAATCCCGATAGGAGCTGCACATATCTCGTTATCAGGGCACACCGGATGATACAGGCTACGAGTAAAACCAGATTTCGAGTTTCCCCGAGGTGGCCCCGCAAGCGGCTCGGTTCGGACCAACGCTCAGAGGAGCACTGGCTCGAGGGGGGGGGGGCTAAAATAAAGATGACCCCCGGGCTCGCGAAAAACCAAGGGAAAGGTATAGGTGGTAGGTAGTCAAATGGTAAAACCAAGGTTGGGCCTTGCTGGAGGAGTTTTATTCAAAGTGAACTGTCAAGGGGGTCCCATAAATCACCCAACCGCGTAAGGAACGCAAAATCAAGGAACATAACGCCGGTATGACGGAAACTAGGGCGGCAAGAGTGTAACAAAACACCAGGCATAAGGCCGAGCCTTCCACCCTTTACCAAGTATATAGGTGCATTACTTAAAAGAAGAGATATTGTGATATCCCAAAATATCCATGTTCCAACCAGGAACAAAATTCATCTTCACCTGCAACTAGCAACGCTATAAGAGGGGCTGAGCAAAAGCGGTGACATAGCCAAACAACGGTTTGCTAGGAAAGGATGGTTAGAGGCTTGACATGGCAATATGGGAGGCATGATAAACAAGTGGTAGGTAGCCCAAAACTAGCGATAGAGCGAACAACTAGCAAAGCAAAGATAGAAGTGATATCGAGGGTATGGTCATCTTGCCTGAAATCCCGATAGGAAGAAGAACGAGTCCATGACGAAGACGAATGGGCGTAGTCGAACGAATCCTCACAATCGCAACGTTACCAGAACTAAGAAGCAACACCAGAAAGAAGCAAACAAGATGGTAAACAAGCAAGCATAAGCATGGCATGATCCACAAACAAGTATGATGCATGTCCATTTAATGAGGTATGGCATTGCAAAGTGCACAAACAAAACTATATGTTAAGTGGAGCTCAATATGCAATGAGTTGCATATTGACGAAACACCACTTTTAATTATTAAGTTAACTCTCGTTTATGTACCCAACAATATTAAATCTTTTTAAACATGGCAAGAGGTGAAGCATAATTAAACTAATAATTTAAGCAAGTTTAATTGAGGACGGAAACACAAACAACAATTCCAAAAAATCCCCATATGTTATTTAGCAATTTAATGCAACAGCAATTTTAAACATTTTTAAATGTTGTTATCATGATGTGGATGAGGTATGAAAGTTATATGCAATTTTTATGAAAATGTTGACATGAGCATGTTATGAAGCCTTAGTCATTGTGGTGGAAAGAAAGGGTACCACAGCAACGAATTCGAAAATGATGCCACGGCAACATATCGATTCCGGTAGCTCATGGAGATACCGGTGCAAAAGGAAGTGTGACGTGAGCGAATCATGTAAGATGGTGGGGTGCTCCAGGATGCCGGGTCCCATGGGTCGACAGCATGGCAAACAAGGAGGAACGTGCAAGGATCAACTCGGACACGGTGCAAGCACGGGCATCTCATACAACACACATGCATTCCTTCGCGGGCATCGTCTCGGGGTTATACCTTCGAAGTGTCGAAGGAAGTAGTGGTACTCGCGGGTCGTTGTGGAAGTAGTCTTTGATGTTTCATAGTCGTACATGTCGGTGGTAGTGGAAGTAGTGTTACACGACGATGGTAGTGGAAGTAGTGGTACACGGCGACGGTAGTTGTACACGTTTTCGTAGATGTTCAGGTCGACGGTAGTGGTACACGTTTTGTAGACGAACTTTAACGGAACATGGGTGTCGTGGTACTTGGTGATATCCGAGATGATCTTGCATCTTCGTGCGTAGAGATACTTGGCAGATTCGTGTAGTTGAACTTGACGAAACGGGTCTCCCAAAGACGTCGTGGTACTTGGCGCTACTCCCTGCTTGGTGGTTGTTGGACTTGGCGTCAACAGCAACAGCAAGGAGGCGATGGTGGTGGTTCGATGGTCTTGTCCGCAAAGGTGGTTGTAGCCACGAAAGGCCGTTGGAGAGGAAGCAGGGGCGCAAGGAGGGCCATGGAGGGCACGGGTCTGCCGGACGTGCAATTGCGGCTGATGACGACGCAGAGGAGAGCTTGGGGTTGGCCCTGGCGTCAACTTGACTAGGGAGATGGTGGAGGTTGGCGCATGTGGTCGTCGGACGTCGCGGACGACACCAGAATGAGGCATGAGGAGGAGCAGCGGGGAAGCAACGGGGTGAAGAGGTCGGGCGCGCCAGTGAGGACGGGCAGCGGAATGACGCGAGGTAACAAGGGAGGCAGGCGACGGAGCAAGGTGGTGGTGGTTGTGGATGCAGGCCGGCTCGATCCGGTCAGATCCAGCAGCTGCGGTTAGGGAAGAGGCCGGAGATGCGAGGACGGGCAGGTCGGCGATGAGAGGCGAGCGATGCGGGGATTCTGCTAGGCGTGGAGGACGACAGCTGCGGGCGCAGATGCTCGAGGAGCTCCTCTTGTCGGGCGCTCGGGTGATGAGGATTTGGCGAGGAGGCACACGACGAGGAAGCAGGCGATGCAGCGGGGTGACGAGGATGGACGACACCGGCGTAGATGAGGAAGGAGGGCGGCGTCACTGACAGGGGAGGCGCGCCATGGGGATCGAGCACGGGCGCTCCTCCTGGCGCTAGCTGTGTGCGTGCATGTGTGTGGCGGTGGAGTGGGAGGACGAGGGAGCGAGTGATCGAGGGGAGAGGGATGAGGGGATTGAGCAGCTAGGGTTAGGAGGGGTTGCTAGGCTCAAGTGGTCGGCTGGGCCTTCGAGGGTTAGCTGGGCTGCTGGACTCTCTTCTCCCTCTTAATTCTTTAGCAGAAAAGAATCAGAGAGAAGAAAAAGAAAGAGAGGGTTAGGGAAATAAGTTGAACATGGGGATTATTTTCCTGGACTCACAAAAATGAGCTTGATCCAAGAAAAGAGAAATTGGCGCGAAAGCAAGATTTAAATTCAAACTCATTTGAATTTAATTCAAATGGTTTGAACTAGGACAAGGGTTAGGAGAGGCTAAAATGTTGAGATTTTTGATGGAGCTCCGTAAAGTGAAGAAAGAAATTAGGGCAAAGTTTGGAGACCAAACTAGAAGCAGAAAAGGAACGAAATTATTTTGCAAGTGTGTTTATGGGTGATTCCGAAATAGTGGAATATTTAATATAGCTCCCTAACAATATTGAGAGACTTTTATATGTTGTAAAGAGAAATCACCATGTGCATTTCACTCGATTTAAATGGATCGAAGATCCATGCATTATTTAGCTGAGTTTTTAAAAGGATTGCATGATGACATGATGCAATGTAAAATATGCAATGAGATGAGATGCATGAACAAAATGCAAAACAAAAGACAAAAACCCAACCACGAAGGAAATAACATATCACATAGCCGGAAATGCCAAGAGTTGGAGTTACAATTATGCAAAGTTACATCCGGGGCGTTACAATAAGGAAGAGAACTTTCACATGCAAATACACTATCTTGGAAATATTTTGTGATTGTGAGCCCCCATCAAAATATTATATGCCAAAATTGTAGGCGTTGGACAAGGAAGACAACATAATGATTTATGTGTGTTCATATTCACACAGATGTTATATTTTCATAGATCCTTCAACATGTGATGCTTGCCCCCCATCTTTGCTAGCCAAAAATTCTGCACCAAGTAGAGATACTACTTGTGCATCCAAAAACACTTAAACCCAAATCTTATTTAGAAGAGTCCACCATACCTACCTAAGGGTTGAGCAAGATCCTTCAAGTAAGTTTTCATCGATGCAATAAGGCAATAAAAATTGCTTCTAAATGTGTAAGATCATTTAGTGTAAGAGAAAATTGAGCATTGTGCGAACTTGTGATAGTAAAGCAATAAAAGCGACAGACTGCATAATAAAGGTTGCCATCACAAGGGGCAATACAACATGATGTTCTTTTGCACTAACGGATTGAGCATACAAACAAAAAAGCACATGGCAACCTCTGCTTCCCTCTGTGAAGGGCCTATCTTTTACTTTTCAGTATTTACTTTTATGCAAGAGTCAAAGTTTTTATCTATATTCCTTTTTATTTTTCTCCTTTGGCAAGCATCATGTGGTGAGGAAAGATCTAGGCACATATGTCTAGATGAATATGGGTAGCATGAGTTATTATTGTTGACATCACCCTTAAAGTGAATATGTTGGGAGGCAAAACAATAATCCCCTGTCTTTCTATGTATCAGGTTGAAACGTTTTGCTCATGTGTATGAGGTGAGTGTTAGCAATCATAGAAGACTACATGATGGTTGAGTATGTGGAGCTCTTACTTAAACTCTGTTAAATAAGTTGAATTACAATTGCTTGGTGACTGAGAACATAGGTTGTTGAGTTTCAAGAGAACTCATTGTTTAAACCTTAACATGTGAATTGGTTGCTACTATAACATGAGAAATTTTATGAGAAATATTGTTGTTGTGATGCTAGGAAAAGTGATTGAAATTGTCATTGATCAAACTTATGCACTTTGCTAGCATTCACACTTATAAATTATTTCTTTTTTCGTTTACCTACTCGAGGACGAGTAGGAATTAAGCTTGGGGATGGTGATACGTCTCCAACGTATCTATAATTTATGAAGTATTTATGCTAATATATTATCATTCTTGTATGTTCTAAAATCATTTTATAGCAACTTTATATCATTTTTTGGGACTAACCTATTAACCCAGTGCCCAGTGCCAGTTGTTGTTTTTTGCTTGTTTTTCACATCGCAGGAAATCAATATCAAATGGAGTTCAAACACCGCGAAACTTTTTGTGGGTTTTTTATGGGCCAGAAGACTCAAGATGGACCGGAGCAGCACCTGGGGGGTTCCCTGAGGGGGGCACAACCCACCAGGGCGCGCCTGGGGGCCCAGGCGCGCCCAGGTGGGTTGTGCCCACCTCGGTGGCCTCCTGTACCCCTTCTTTGCACTATAAATTCTCAAATATTCTGAAACTCTTCGGGGTTAACCTAGATCATAAGTTCCACCGCCGCAAGATCTCTATATCCATGAAAACCAATCTAGACCCCATTACGGCACCCTCCAGAGGGGGAATCATCTTCGATGGCTATCTTCATCATATCGGCGGCCACCACGATGAGGAGGGAGTAGTCCACTGTAATGCCCCGAGACCGATGCGCCAGGTGTCTCCCAGTTATTCGTCGTCGTTGCCATGTCATTCGCTTGCCTGTTATACCTTGCCATGTCATCATATGCATTGCATCATCATGTTTTCGAAAACGTGCATCCATCCGGGTCCCCCAGTTCTCTCTGTTGTCCGTTCCGAGCTCTTTCACACTCGCACGTGCCCGCGACACCTCTGAAATATTATTTTTTAACTGGCATAAAAATGTTCTCGGACTAGGATAAAAGTTGGCGTGCGGTCTTGTTATAGCATACGTAGACCGCCCACCAAATTTCGTCGCATTCGAAGTTTGTTTGATAGCCCAACCGTTAAACATATAACCGCAATATAGTCGGTCAAACATCGGACGTTTTCGGTTTCCGAAAACCCTTGCCGGGCTGCCATCTCCGCTCTCTCGCAGCCCATGGCCTTCTACACAGCCCACCTAGCCCATCTACCTACCCCCTCTACTCCAGACTGTCCGATGGCGATCGAACGACTCTGAAACGGAGCAAAACCCCCAACCCTAGACCATGTTTCCTATTTAAGCAGCTCTCCCTCGTCCAAAAATGGCCTTCTCCTACCTCCCTCCTCAAATTCCGCGCTTGCCCGCTCCCCCGCTGCCACTTGGCACCTCCCCGTAGACCAGCACCGCAGCAGCCGCCAGCCACAGCCAACCGCGCGCGACCACGTGCCCCCCTGCGCCTCTTCCACCGTGCGGCCCGCCAGAGCCCGGGGCAGGCCCGCCCGAGCCCATCGGGGCCCGAGGTAGCCCGCACACCGCCGCCTCCATTCTAGATCAGGAGATCCCCGACCTCTTCCTCGCGCCCTCGACGTCCGGCGACCCCTCATCTACGCCTTGTCCTCTCCGCCGCCAGGCCTCGCACCGGCGACCGTCGCTGCCACGGTGAGCGCCCAACCTCGCAACCTTTCTTACCTCGTTGCCTTACCTGCTCTCTCTCTCTCTCTCTCTCTCTCTCTCTCTCTCTGCAGGCGACCATGGCGTCGCCCCGCCGGAGCTGCCTCCGCCGCCGCGCCTCACCTTCCTCTCACCGCCGCCCTTCCGGAGTTCGACGCCACCACCCAAAATGGACGGATCCGGGAGGCCCCATCGCGGATCCGGCCTCCCTCGCCTTCCTCCCCTTCACTGGAGGGCCATCCTGGCACCACCACCATTGACCGCGCCATGGCCTCCTGCCCGTGAGGAGCATGACCATGTCGGCCTCGTGGGCCCCAGCCTCACCCAAGGCCCGCTGCAGCCCACCTCGGCCTGCAACATCCATTGACTGGGCCACGACCTGCTAGGTGAGCGGACCCCCCCCTCTATCCCTCGCCCGGGCGTTGCATAGTATTTTACGTCAGCTCGTGTTCTTTTTCCTGGATATGGCTAAGTCCCTGAAAAATCATAGCATATGTGCTTATTGTGATGGCTATAACTTTGTGCATGTGGCTCCGTTTTGCGTGTACGATATATGAAAATGTTCATCTCTGAGTGCTCTACATGTTGGTATAATTTGCATGCATGTTACTTTTCATCTTGATGCCTTAATCATCGTTGCAAAAGTGCTAGGTTAGCGGACCCCCGCTCCCTCTATCCCTCGCCCGGGCGTTGCATAGTATTTTATGTCCGCTCGTGTTCTTTTTCC
>NC_041391.1:452712006-452716369 GCF_002162155.2 Triticum dicoccoides
TATATGAAAATGTTCATCTCTGAGTGCTCTACATGTTGGTATAATTTGCATGCATGTTACTTTTCATCTTGATGCCTTAATCATCGTTGCAAAAGTGCTAGGTGAGCGGACCCCCCTCCTCTATCCCTCGCCCGGGCGTTGTATAGTATTTTAGGTCCGCTCGTGTTCTTTTTCCTAGATATGGCTAAGTCCCTGAAAAATCATAGCATATGTGCATATTGTGATGGCTATAACTTTGTGCATGTGGCTCCGTTTTGCGTGTATGATATATGAAAATGTTCATCTCTCGGTGCTCTACATGTTGGTATAATTTGCATTCATGTTACTTTTCATATTGATGCCTTAATCATAGTTGCAAAAGTGCTAAATGATATAACCTGCTGAAAACGGATGCAACTTGTTGATTTGTCTTTTTCATAGCATTTTGTGTGTTTATCTTTTGAGCATCATGTCAACACATTTTAGGAGCATATTCATGCCATATTTACAGTGGTGCTATCCATGTATTTTTATGTGCCTTTTGGTGAGTGCATAAATATTGTGAAGTGGGGTACTTGATGTTGCTGATATCATTGACTTGGTGATTTCTGCTAAGCATGTAACTGTTACATTATGTTGCCTTGTTAACTTGATGCTACTAGTGAATCCATGCATAATATGGAGGTGCTCGGTAAGGATGTTTTGTAGTTCTTGTTATGCTCAATCCATCCATGCCCTTGTTTGCATCTATGCCCTCAAATTGCTAAATAATGTTGCTGTCAGTCTGCTAACAATAAGTTCATTCTTGCCATGTGAATAGCTAGTGTTCTATGCATCCTATGGCCATGTTCTTGACATAAATTGTTGCACAAATATGCCTTCTTGTTGTTGGTTAGATTCACTTGCCATGAAATGCCTTGAGATGAGTTGCATAAGCTTGTAAACATGTCTACTTGTCGCTGTTTCTGCCATGTTCACTAAATTCCACCAAGTCTGTGAACCTGTGATCTTTTGCAGTCTTGGCCTGATGTTTTGAGCATGTTCTAGTGGTTTCTAGCAGTAGCTCAGTGTTCATGTTTGTAGTGCTCTACCTGTACATGCTTTCCATGCCCTTTGATGCCATGAAATGTCGCATATACTTTTGTTGTCTCAAAGTATGCATCATGAATCTGTTTTCAGCCTTCCTTTGTTTTTCACTATCTCAAAGTCTGAGAATCTGTTATAACTTGCAATCGTGTCTTGATGAATGCCATTGATCTAGAGGTTATATGGAGATGCTTAATAATCATGTTTTTCCATGTTTAACATTTACTTTAATGCCATGCTTTTGCTTGTTATGATCTTGCACTATAGCATCATTGTTTCATGCCTCCAACATGTCAACATGTTATTACTGCTCACATGTATGCCAAGTTTTTCACTAAATCTTAATCTATGTTATAAAGTTGCCATTTGCTTTGCTCATGTGGGATTAATCCTGATGCCTATGAACCTGAACCTTGATGATATTTGAAGCATGTAATCTGTACTTTGAGTGCATATCATGTTTAAGCCCATATGTTTCCTGTAGCATGTTGTTTCCTTGGTTGCAAAGTGCTTCGTTGCTGTTTTGGGTAGATTGTGTATGAAACTTGTATTGAGTGTGTGTGTGTGTGTTGATCTGTTGCTCCGTTTTGAGCATGCTCTACATGAAACTTTCTTGGTTTTGCATGTAGTTTCATCATGCCATGTTGCATCCATGTTTTGGAGTGTTTGTGATTGTGCTTTGCTTGCTTTTGCATCAATGCCATGTTTTTCTTTTGCTCATATCTTCTAGGCCATAGCCCCGAATTAAATGAACTTTATATGTAACTTGACTAGAAAGACGCGTAGATCATCTTGCTGCACTTTAACTTGTTGTTTAACTACTGCAACATTATGTGTTATTCAGATCTGGACCAATTTCGAAATTTGCATATGGGGAGTTTCCAGAAGTGTTATATGTTGTTTCCGGCCTCATTCAAACTTGCTTTGATGTGTTGTTCATGTATGCATCCTCTCTTGCCATGAGTAGCATCATGTAGCCTTGCCATGCATCATACTTGGATGAGCATCATGCCATGTTTACGTGTTGTGTGTTTACCATGTTGTTTGCTTCTTTCCGATTATGCTCCTTCTCAATAGTTCATGTTTCGTTGTGATTGTGAGGATCCGTTTGACTACGTGGGATCGTCTTCTTCATGGACTCATTCTTCTTTCTAGCGGGATTTCAGGCAAGATGACCGTCACCTTGGATCTCACTACTATCTTTGCTATGCTAGTTGTTTCGATGCTATAGATATGTCGTGCTACCTACCACTTGTTTATCAAGCCTCCCAAATTGCTATCATTAGCCTCTAACCTTTTCACACTTCCTAGCAAACCGTTGTTTAGCTATGTTACCTCTTTGCTCAGCCCCTCTTATAGCGTTGCTAGTTGTAGGTGCAGTTGCAGGTTGTTCCATGTTGGGTCCTAGATATCAGGGGATATCACAATATATCTTATTTAATTAATGCATCTATATACTTGGTAAATGGTGGAAGGCTCAGCCTTTTGCCTGGTGTTTTTTTCACTCTTGCCGCCCTAGTTTCCATCATACTGGTGTTATGTTCCTTGATTTTGCGTCCCTAACATGGTGAGGGTTTATGGGCCCCTCTTGACAGTTCGCTTTGAATAAAACTCTTCCAGCAAGGCCCAACATTGGTTTTACATTTGCCATAATAATACTTGAACTAAATAATTAATTGGCATAGGGCGTCATGAACCCGAGGATTCTTTTCTACATATAGGAGGGCCAGTGCTAATGGTGTTGGTCCCAAACTAGAGCCACTTGCGGTGCCACCCCTTCACCCGGGGTTTTTGGTTGCTGTACATAGTGTTAATCCGGTCGTGGCCTGAGACGAGATACGTGTGGCTACTATCAGGGTGTCGACACGCCGGGAGGTCTTGCTGGACTTGTTTTACCATTGTCAAAATGTCTTGTGCACCCGGATTCCGAGTCTAATCGGAGGGTCCCGCGATGGAGGATTGTCTCCGCAGATCATGAGCTTGTCATGGGCTAAGTTGGGACACCCCTGCAGGGTTTAAACTTTTCAGAGTTGTGCCTGCGGTTATGTGGCAGATGGGAATTTGTTAATATCCAGTTGTACAGGACTTGAAGTAAACTCAATTAAAATACACCAACCGCGTGCGTAACCGTGATTGTCTCTTTTCGGGGAAGTTCGAGAGGAGAACACGGTTGGGTTATGTTTGAACGTAAGTAGTTCAGGATCACTTATTGATCATTACTAGTTTGCAACTGTTTGCGTAGATTCTCATCTTACTCTTGTACTCGTAAGTTAGCCACCATATAATGCTTACTCGCTGATGCAACCGCACCACTTATCCTTTCCATACCCATTAAGCTTTGCTAGTCTGGATACCCATGGTAATGGGATTGCTGAGTCCTCATGGCTCACAAATTACTACAACAACAGTTTCAGGTACAGGTTATGTGATGGTCATGACGTGAGAGCGATGTGTACTTGTTTGGAGTTCTTCTTCTTCTTTGTCAATCTTGGGTTAGGTTCCTGGTCGGCAGCCTGGGCTACCAGGGTGGATGTCGTTTGAGTTTCTGTTTGTGTTTCATCCGTAGTCGGATGTTGTTCTCGTGTATGATGTATTGATGTATTCTTGTGGCATTGTATGCCTTTATATGTATCCCCAACTATTATGTAATGATACGATGTAATGATATCCACCTTCCAAAAGCGTTTCCAATATGCGCTTCTATCCTTGGTGGGACCTTCGAGTTCCTTTAGGATAGGGTGCATATTGGGCGTGAAAGTTTGTATCGAAGCCTCGACCTACCATAGGAGCCCCCTTGATTATCCGTAGTTGGCCCTTGTCGAGTCTAGAAGAAAACTTTTTTGGAGTCTAGTTATATCGGAGAGTAGGAATTCTTTTTACTCCTCAGTCCCTTCATCGCTCTGGTGAGAAATCTTGACGTAGTTGTTTTGATATACTCCTGTTCCCCTTCAAATTTTTTTAGGATCATGCAGTTAGTTTTCCGATCATTGTGTTTTCCATCCTCTTTTCATCCAGTTCTTTTCTTGTCAAGTTGATTCAACCGTCTTTGTCTTTCGCAAGATCAATCCTCAGTCCTTTCTCAACGACGTTGTTTTCCCCGTCCTAAGTTGTTTTCTTTTCCCACCCGCCCACCCTTTTTCTTCTCGGAGCCGCAGTTCGTAATCGAGTATTCATCCTACTCGTGCGAAGCCTTTGCATTCTTTCCTTAATTATTTCAACCGGTGTTTTCCTCCTCAAGTAATTCATCGATTCCCCGTTACAAGTTGCCTTTGTTTTTCCCGCCCTCCCACCCATTTTC